>NC_141831.1:1177242-1242242 GCF_982586985.1 Callionymus lyra | reverse complement strand
GAGACCCATGAGATCCATGAGACCCATGAGACCCATGAGACCCATGAGATCCATGAGACCCATGAGATCCATGAGATCCATGAGACCCATGAGACCCATGAGATCCATGAGATCCATGAGACCCATGAGACCCATGAGACCCATGAGATCCATGAGACCCATGAGACCCATGAGATCCATGAGACCCATGAGATCCATGAGACCCGTGAGACCCATGAGATCCATGAGATCCATGAGACCCATGAGACCCATGAGACCCATGAGATCCATGAGACCCATGAGACCCATGAGATCCATGAGATCCATGAGACCTTCAGTGTTGAATCTCATCCTCCACTGCAGACAAGTTCAGACTCGTATGTTTTAAGAGTTGCTTTGATTTCCTACTAAAAAAGTTCTTTCAAACCCAAATGATGCACAAAAATATTCAAGAGTAAGAATCTGTTCTTGACACGAATTCAACCCTTTTTTCATGTTCATCAAAATCAACAAAGGCTTCAGGCGGGTTCATCCCTTTCCATGTTTCAAGATGTCATCATGTTTAAATGAAGAATTAAATGTATCTTCTGTGATCATGAAACAACAAAACCAATGAAAACATGAATTTAAACAGTTTATATTTGTTATTTTTAAACATGACATGAATCTCACTTTTGTAAATGAGTTCAGATGTAAATGTTTATATTTTACAAACACGGTTATTAACAATAAAACTACATTAACAGAAGCGACCAGTGATTTATTTACATTCAAAACATCTTCAGATGAAGTTTAAAGAGAATAAAAGTGTTGATCAGTCACTTCACGTCATCATCGTCTCTGACGTCATTAGAATGTGTTTCTCACCTGTACCTGGTTAACATGTTTGAGCGTATTCTTATTATATTCTTATTATATTCTTATTATATTCTTATTATATTCTTATTATATTCTTGTTATATTCTTATTATATTCTTATTATATTCTTGTTATATTCTTATTATATTCTTATTATATTCTTATTATATTCTTATTATATTCTTATTATATTCTTATTATATTCTTATTATATTCTTATTATATTCTTATTATATTCTTATTATATTCTTATTATATTCTTGTTATATTCTTATTATATTCTTATTATATTCTTATTATATTCTTATTATATTCTTATTATATTCTTATTATATTCTTATTATATTCTTATTATATTCTTATTATATTCTTATTATATTCTTATTATATTCTTATTATATTCTTGTTATATTCTTGTTATATTCTTATTATATTCTTATTATATTCTTATTATATTCTTATTATATTCTTGTTATATTCTTATTATATTCTTATTATATTCTTATTATATTCTTGTTATATTCTTGTTATATTCTTATTATATTCTTATTATATTCTTATTATATTCTTGTTATATTCTTGTTATATTCTTATTATATTCTTATTATATTCTTATTATATTCTTATTATATTCTTGTTATATTCTTATTATATTCTTATTATATTCTTATTATATTCTTATTATATTCTTGTTATATTCTTATTATATTCTTATTATATTCTTATTATATTCTTATTATATTCTTATTATATTCTTATTATATTCTTGTTATATTCTTATTATATTCTTATTATATTCTTATTATATTCTTATTATATTCTTATTATATTCTTATTATATTCTTATTATATTCTTGTTATATTCTTGTTATATTCTTGTTATATTCTTATTATATTCTTATTATATTCTTGTTATATTCTTGTTATATTCTTATTATATTCTTATTATATTCTTGTTATATTCTTATTATATTCTTATTATATTCTTGTTATATTCTTATTATATTCTTGTTATATTCTTATTATATTCTTGTTATATTCTTGTTATATTCTTATTATATTCTTATTATATTCTTATTATATTCTTATTATATTCTTATTATATTCTTATTATATTCTTATTATATTCTTGTTATATTCTTGTTATATTCTTATTATATTCTTGTTATATTCTTATTATATTCTTGTTATATTCTTATTATATTCTTGTTATATTCTTGTTATATTCTTGTTATATTCTTATTATATTCTTGTTATATTCTTGTTATATTCTTGTTATATTCTTAATATATTCTTATTATATTCTTATTATATTCTTATTATATTCTTATTATATTCTTATTATATTCTTGTTATATTCTTGTTATATTCTTATTATATTCTTGTTATATTCTTAATATATTCTTGTTATATTCTTGTTATATTCTTATTATATTTTTATTATATTCTTGTTATATTCTTGTTATATTCTTATTATATTCTTATTATATTCATATTATATTCTTGTTATATTCTTATTATATTCTTATTATATTCTTATTATATTCTTGTTATATTCTTGTTATATTCTTGTTATATTCTTATTATATTCTTGTTATATTCTTGTTATATTCTTATTATATTCTTGTTATATTCTTATTATATTCTTATTATATTCTTGTTATATTCTTATTATATTCTTATTATATTCTTGTTATATTCTTGTTATATTCTTGTTATATTCTTGTTATATTCTTGTTATATTCTTATTATATTCTTGTTATATTCTTAATATATTCTTGTTATATTCTTGTTATATTCTTATTATATTCTTATTATATTCTTGTTATATTCTTGTTATATTCTTATTATATTCTTATTATATTCTTGTTATATTCTTGTTATATTCTTGTTATATTCTTATTATATTCTTATTATATTCTTATTATATTCTTATTATATTCTTATTTTATTCTTATTATATTCTTGTTATATTCTTGTTATATTCTTATTATATTCTTGTTATATTCTTAATATATTCTTGTTATATTCTTGTTATATTCTTATTATATTCTTATTATATTCTTGTTATATTCTTGTTATATTCTTATTATATTCTTATTATATTCATATTATATTCTTGTTATATTCTTATTATATTCTTATTATATTCTTATTATATTCTTGTTATATTCTTGTTATATTCTTGTTATATTCTTATTATATTCTTATTATATTCTTGTTATATTCTTATTATATTCTTATTATATTCTTGTTATATTCTTGTTATATTCTTGTTATATTCTTGTTATATTCTTGTTATATTCTTATTATATTCTTATTATATTCTTGTTATATTCTTATTATATTCTTATTATATTCTTGTTATATTCTTATTATATTCTTGTTATATTCTTATTATATTCTTGTTATATTCTTGTTATATTCTTATTATATTCTTATTATATTCTTATTATATTCTTATTATATTCTTGTTATATTCTTGTTATATTCTTATTATATTCTTATTATATTCATATTATATTCTTGTTATATTCTTGTTATATTCTTATTATATTCTTGTTATATTCTTGTTATATTCTTATTATATTCTTGTTATATTCTTATTATATTCTTGTTATATTCTTGTTATATTCTTATTATATTCTTATTATATTCTTATTATATTCTTATTATATTCTTGTTATATTCTTGTTATATTCTTATTATATTCTTGTTATATTCTTGTTATATTCTTATTATATTCTTATTATATTCTTGTTATATTCTTATTATATTCTTATTATATTCTTATTATATTCTTATTATATTCTTATTATATTCTTATTATATTCTTATTATATTCTTGTTATATTCTTATTATATTCGTGTTATATTCTTATTATATTCTTATTATATTCTTATTATATTCTTGTTATATTCTTATTATATTCTTATTATATTCTTGTTATATTCTTATTATATTCTTGTTACATTCTTATTATATTCTTATTATATTCTTATTATATTCTTATTATATTCTTGTTATATTCTTATTATATTCTTGTTATATTCTTATTATATTCTTATTATATTCTTATTATATTCTTATTATATTCTTATTATATTCTTATTATATTCTTGTTATATTCTTATTATATTCTTGTTATATTCTTATTATATTCTTATTATATTCTTATTATATTCTTATTATATTCTTGTTATATTCTTATTATATTCTTGTTATATTCTTATTATATTCTTATTATATTCTTATTATATTCTTATTATATTCTTGTTATATTCTTGTTATATTCTTGTTATATTCTTATTATATTCTTGTTATATTCTTATTATATTCTTATTATATTCTTATTATATTCTTATTATATTCTTGTTATATTCTTATTATATTCTTGTTATATTCTTATTATATTCTTATTATATTCTTGTTATATTCTTATTATATTCTTATTATATTCTTATTATATTCTTATTATATTCTTGTTATATTCTTGTTATATTCTTATTATATTCTTATTATATTCTTATTATATTCTTATTATATTCTTATTATATTCCAATTATATTCTTGTTATATTCTTGTTATATTCTTATTATATTCTTATTATATTCTTATTATATTCTTATTATATTCTTGTTATATTCTTGTTATATTCTTATTATATTCTTATTATATTCATATTATATTCTTATTATATTCTTGTTATATTCTTATTATATTCTTGTTATATTCTTATTATATTCTTATTATATTCTTATTATATTCTTATTATATTCTTATTATATTCTTGTTATATTCTTATTATATTCTTATTATATTCTTGTTATATTCTTATTATATTCTTATTATATTCTTGTTATATTCTTGTTATATTCTTGTTATATTCTTGTTATATTCTTGTTATATTCTTATTATATTCTTATTATATTCTTGTTATATTCTTATTATATTCTTATTATATTCTTGTTATATTCTTGTTATATTCTTGTTATATTCTTATTATATTCTTGTTATATTCTTGTTATATTCTTATTATATTCTTATTATATTCTTATTATATTCTTATTATATTCTTGTTATATTCTTGTTATATTCTTATTATATTCTTATTATATTCATATTATATTCTTGTTATATTCTTGTTATATTCTTATTATATTCTTGTTATATTCTTGTTATATTCTTATTATATTCTTATTATATTCTTATTATATTCATATTATATTCTTGTTATATTCTTGTTATATTCTTATTATATTCTTGTTATATTCTTGTTATATTCTTATTATATTCTTGTTATATTCTTATTATATTCTTGTTATATTCTTGTTATATTCTTATTATATTCTTATTATATTCTTATTATATTCTTATTATATTCTTGTTATATTCTTGTTATATTCTTATTATATTCTTGTTATATTCTTGTTATATTCTTATTATATTCTTATTATATTCTTATTATATTCTTGTTATATTCTTGTTATATTCTTATTATATTCTTATTATATTCATATTATATTCTTGTTATATTCTTGTTATATTCTTATTATATTCTTGTTATATTCTTGTTATATTCTTATTATATTCTTATTATATTCTTATTATATTCATATTATATTCTTGTTATATTCTTGTTATATTCTTATTATATTCTTGTTATATTCTTGTTATATTCTTATTATATTCTTGTTATATTCTTATTATATTCTTGTTATATTCTTGTTATATTCTTATTATATTCTTATTATATTCTTATTATATTCTTATTATATTCTTGTTATATTCTTGTTATATTCTTATTATATTCTTGTTATATTCTTGTTATATTCTTATTATATTCTTATTATATTCTTGTTATATTCTTATTATATTCTTATTATATTCTTATTATATTCTTATTATATTCTTATTATATTCTTATTATATTCTTATTATATTCTTGTTATATTCTTATTATATTCGTGTTATATTCTTATTATATTCTTATTATATTCTTATTATATTCTTGTTATATTCTTATTATATTCTTATTATATTCTTGTTATATTCTTATTATATTCTTGTTATATTCTTGTTATATTCTTATTATATTCTTGTTATATTCTTATTATATTCTTGTTATATTCTTATTATATTCTTATTATATTCTTATTATATTCTTATTATATTCTTGTTATATTCTTATTATATTCTTGTTATATTCTTATTATATTCTTATTATATTCTTATTATATTCTTATTATATTCTTGTTATATTCTTGTTATATTCTTGTTATATTCTTATTATATTCTTATTATATTCTTATTATATTCTTATTATATTCTTATTATATTCTTATTATATTCTTGTTATATTCTTATTATATTCTTATTATATTCTTATTATATTCTTATTATATTCTTATTATATTCTTATTATATTCTTGTTATATTCTTATTATATTCTTATTATATTCTTGTTATATTCTTATTATATTCGTGTTATATTCTTATTATATTCTTATTATATTCTTATTATATTCTTATTATATTCTTATTATATTCTTGTTATATTCTTATTATATTCTTATTATATTCTTATTATATTCTTATTATATTCTTGTTATATTCTTATTATATTCTTGTTATATTCTTATTATATTCTTATTATATTCTTATTATATTCTTATTATATTCTTATTATATTCTTGTTATATTCTTATTATATTCTTATTATATTCTTATTATATTCTTATTATATTCTTGTTATATTCTTATTATATTCTTATTATATTCTTATTATATTCTTGTTATATTCTTATTATATTCTTATTATATTCTTATTATATTCTTGTTATATTCTTATTATATTCTTATTATATTCTTATTATATTCTTATTATATTCTTATTATATTCTTATTATATTCTTATTATATTCTTATTATATTCTTGTTATATTCTTATTATATTCTTATTATATTCTTATTATATTCTTATTATATTCTTATTATATTCTTGTTATATTGTTATTATATTCTTATTATATTCTTATTATATTCTTATTATATTCTTGTTATATTCTTATTATATTCTTATTATATTCTTATTATATTCTTATTATATTCTTATTATATTCTTGTTATATTCTTATTATATTCTTATTATATTCTTATTATATTCTTATTATATTCTTATTATATTCTTATTATATTCTTGTTATATTCTTATTATATTCTTATTATATTCTTATTATATTCTTATTATATTCTTGTTATATTCTTATTATATTCTTATTATATTCTTATTATATTCTTGTTATATTCTTATTATATTCTTATTATATTCTTGTTATATTCTTATTATATTCTTATTATATTCTTATTATATTCTTATTATATTCTTGTTATATTCTTATTATATTCTTGTTATATATTCTTATTATATTCTTATTATATTCTTGTTATATTCTTATTATATTCTTATAATATTCTTATTATATTCTTATTATATTCTTATTATATTCTTGTTATATTCTTATTATATTCTTATTATATTCTTATTATATTCTTATTATATTCTTATTATATTCTTATTATATTGTTGTTATATTCTTATTATATTCTTATTATATTCTTGTTATATTCTTATTATATTCTTATTATATTCTTATTATATTCTTATTATATTCTTATTATATTCGTGTTATATTCTTATTATATTCTTATTATATTCTTATTATATTCTTATTATATTCTTATTATATTCTTATTATATTCTTGTTATATTCTTATTATATTCTTATTATATTCTTGTTATATTCTTGTTATATTCTTATTATATTCTTATTATATTCTTGTTATATTCTTATTATATTCTTATTATATTCTTATTATATTCTTATTATATTCTTATTATATTCTTATTATATTCGTGTTATATTCTTATTATATTCTTATTATATTCTTGTTATATTCTTATTATATTCTTATTATATTCTTGTTATATTCTTGTTATATTCTTATTATATTCTTATTATATTCTTATTATATTCTTATTATATTCTTATTATATTCTTGTTATATTCTTATTATATTCTTATTATATTCTTATTATATTCTTATTATATTCTTGTTATATTCTTATTATATTCTTATTATATTCTTGTTATATTCTTATTATATTCTTGTTATATTCTTATTATCTTCTTGTTATATTCTTGTTTTATTCTTGTTATATTCTTGTTTTATTCTTATTATATTCTTGTTATATTCTTATTATATTCTTGTTATATTCTTATTATATTCTTATTATATTCTTATTATATTCTTGTTATATTCTTATTATATTCTTATTATATTCTTATTATATTCTTGTTATATTCTTATTATATTCTTATTATATTCTTATTATATTCTTGTTATATTCTTATTATATTCTTATTATATTCTTATTATATTCTTATTATATTCTTATTATATTCTTATTATATTCTTATTATATTCTTCTTATATTCTTATTATATTCTTGTTATATTCTTATTATATTCTTGTTATATTCTTGTTATATTCTTATTATATTCTTATTATATTCTTGTTATATTCTTATTATATTCTTGTTATATTCTTATTATATTCTTATTATATTCTTGTTATATTCTTATTATATTCTTATTATATTCTTATTATATTCTTATTATATTCTTATTATATTCTTGTTATATTCTTATTATATTCTTGTTATATTCTTATTATATTCTTGTTATATTCTTATTATATTCTTGTTATATTCTTATTATATTCTTATTATATTCTTATTATATTCTTATTATATTCTTATTATATTCTTGTTATATTCTTATTATATTCTTATTATATTCTTATTATATTCTTATTATATTCTTGTTATATTCTTATTATATTCTTGTTATATTCTTATTATATTCTTATTATATTCTTGTTATATTCTTATTATATTCTTATTATATTCTTATTATATTCTTATTATATTCTTGTTATATTCTTATTATATTCTTATTATATTCTTATTATATTCTTATTATATTCTTATTATATTCTTATTATATTCTTGTTATATTCTTGTTATTTTCTTATTATATTCTTGTTATATTCTTATTATATTCTTATTATATTCTTATTATATTCTTATTATATTCTTGTTATATTCTTATTATATTCTTATTATATTCTTATTATATTCTTATTATATTCTTGTTATATTCTTGTTATATTCTTGTTATATTCTTATTATATTCTTATTATATTCTTGTTATATTCTTATTATATTCTTATTATATTCTTGTTATATTCTTGTTATATTCTTGTTATATTCTTGTTATATTCTTGTTATATTCTTATTATATTCTTATTATATTCTTGTTATATTCTTATTATATTCTTATTATATTCTTGTTATATTCTTGTTATATTCTTGTTATATTCTTATTATATTCTTGTTATATTCTTGTTATATTCTTATTATATTCTTATTATATTCTTATTATATTCTTATTATATTCTTGTTATATTCTTGTTATATTCTTATTATATTCTTATTATATTCTTGTTATATTCTTGTTATATTCTTGTTATATTCTTGTTATATTCTTGTTATATTCTTATTATATTCTTATTATATTCTTGTTATATTCTTATTATATTCTTATTATATTCTTGTTATATTCTTGTTATATTCTTGTTATATTCTTATTATATTCTTGTTATATTCTTGTTATATTCTTATTATATTCTTATTATATTCTTATTATATTCTTATTATATTCTTGTTATATTCTTGTTATATTCTTATTATATTCTTATTATATTCATATTATATTCTTGTTATATTCTTGTTATATTCTTATTATATTCTTGTTATATTCTTGTTATATTCTTATTATATTCTTATTATATTCTTATTATATTCTTATTATATTCTTGTTATATTCTTATTATATTCTTATTATATTCTTATTATATTCATATTATATTCTTGTTATATTCTTATTATATTCTTGTTATATTCTTGTTATTTTCTTATTATATTCTTGTTATATTCTTATTATATTCTTATTATATTCTTATTATATTCTTATTATATTCTTGTTATATTCTTATTATATTCTTATTATATTCTTATTATATTCTTATTATATTCTTATTATATTCTTATTATATTCTTGTTATATTCTTATTATATTCTTATTATATTCTTGTTATATTCTTATTATATTCTTATTATATTCTTATTATATTCTTGTTATATTCTTATTATATTCGTGTTATATTCTTATTATATTCTTATTATATTCTTATTATATTCTTATTATATTCTTATTATATTCTTGTTATATTCTTATTATATTCTTATTATATTCTTATTATATTCTTATTATATTCTTATTATATTCTTGTTATATTCTTATTATATTCTTGTTATATTCTTATTATATTCTTATTATATTCTTGTTATATTCTTGTTATATTCTTGTTATATTCTTATTATATTCTTATTATATTCTTATTATATTCTTGTTATATTCTTATTATATTCTTATTATATTCTTATTATATTCTTGTTATATTCTTATTATATTCTTGTTGTATTCTTATTATATTCTTATTATATTCTTGTTATATTCTTATTATATTCTTGTTATATTCTTATTATATTCTTATTATATTCTTATTATATTCTTATTATATTCTTGTTATATTCTTATTATATTCTTATTATATTCTTGTTATATTCTTATTATATTCTTGTTATATTCTTATTATATTCTTATTATATTCTTATTATATTCTTATTATATTCTTATTATATTCTTGTTATATTCTTATTATATTCTTATTATATTCTTATTATATTCTTATTATATTCTTGTTATATTCTTATTATATTCTTATTATATTCTTATTATATTTTTATTATATTCTTATTATATTCTTATTATATTCTTATTATATTATTGTTATATTCTTATTATATTCTTATTATATTCTTATTATATTCTTATTTTATATTTGTTATATTCTTGTTATATTCTTATTATATTCTTATTATATTCTTATTATATTCTTATTATATTCTTGTTATATTCTTATTATATTCTTATTATATTCTTATTATATTCTTGTTATATTCTTGTTATATTCTTATTATATTCTTATTATATTCTTGTTATATTCTTATTATATTCTTATTATATTCTTATTATATTCTTATTATATTCTTGTTATATTCTTATTATATTCTTATTATATTCTTATTATATTCTTCTTTTATATTTGTTATATTCTTGTTATATTCTTATTATATTCTTATTATATTCTTATTATATTCTTATTATATTCTTGTTATATTCTTATTATATTCTTATTATATTCTTATTATATTCTTGTTATATTCTTATTATATTCTTATTATATTCTTGTTATATTCTTATTATATTCTTATTATATTCTTATTATATTCTTATTATATTCTTGTTATATTCTTATTTTATATTTGTTATATTCTTGTTATATTCTTATTATATTCTTATTATATTCTTATTATATTCTTGTTATATTCTTATTATATTCTTATTATATTCTTGTTATATTCTTATTATATTCTTATTATATTCTTATTATATTCTTGTTATATTCTTATTATATTCGTGTTATATTCTTATTATATTCTTATTATATTCTTATTATATTCTTATTATATTCTTATTATATTCTTGTTATATTCTTATTATATTCTTATTATATTCTTATTATATTCTTATTATATTCTTGTTATATTCTTATTATATTCGTGTTATATTCTTATTATATTCTTATTATATTCTTATTATATTCTTATTATATTCTTATTATATTCTTGTTATATTCTTATTATATTCTTGTTATATTCTTATTATATTCTTATTATATTCTTGTTATATTCTTGTTATATTCTTGTTATATTCTTATTATATTCTTATTATATTCTTATTATATTCTTGTTATATTCTTATTATATTCTTATTATATTCTTATTATATTCTTGTTATATTCTTATTATATTCTTGTTGTATTCTTATTATATTCTTATTATATTCTTGTTATATTCTTATTATATTCTTGTTATATTCTTATTATATTCTTATTATATTCTTATTATATTCTTATTATATTCTTGTTATATTCTTATTATATTCTTATTATATTCTTGTTATATTCTTATTATATTCTTGTTATATTCTTATTATATTCTTATTATATTCTTATTATATTCTTATTATATTCTTATTATATTCTTGTTATATTCTTATTATATTCTTATTATATTCTTATTATATTCTTATTATATTCTTGTTATATTCTTATTATATTCTTATTATATTCTTATTATATTCTTATTATATTCTTGTTATATTCTTATTATATTCTTATTATATTCTTATTATATTCTTGTTATATTCTTATTATATTCTTATTATATTCTTATTATATTCTTGTTATATTCTTATTATATTCTTATTATATTCTTATTATATTCTTGTTATATTCTTATTATATTCTTATTATATTCTTATTATATTCTTATTATATTCTTGTTATATTTTTATTATATTCTTATTATATTCTTATTATATTCTTATTATATTATTGTTATATTCTTATTATATTCTTATTATATTCTTATTATATTCTTATTTTATATTTGTTATATTCTTGTTATATTCTTATTATATTCTTATTATATTCTTATTATATTCTTATTATATTCTTGTTATATTCTTATTATATTCTTATTATATTCTTATTATATTCTTGTTATATTCTTGTTATATTCTTATTATATTCTTATTATATTCTTGTTATATTCTTATTATATTCTTATTATATTCTTATTATATTCTTATTATATTCTTGTTATATTCTTATTATATTCTTATTATATTCTTATTATATTCTTCTTTTATATTTGTTATATTCTTGTTATATTCTTATTATATTCTTATTATATTCTTATTATATTCTTATTATATTCTTGTTATATTCTTATTATATTCTTATTATATTCTTATTATATTCTTGTTATATTCTTATTATATTCTTATTATATTCTTGTTATATTCTTATTATATTCTTATTATATTCTTATTATATTCTTATTATATTCTTGTTATATTCTTATTATATTCTTATTATATTCTTATTATATTCTTATTATATTCTTATTATATTCTTGTTATATTCTTATTATATTCTTATTATATTCTTATTATATTCTTGTTATATTCTTATTATATTCTTATTATATTCTTATTATATTCTTATTTTATATTTGTTATATTCTTGTTATATTCTTATTATATTCTTATTATATTCTTGTTATATTCTTATTATATTCTTATTATATTCTTATTATATTCTTATTATATTCTTATTATATTCTTGTTATATTCTTATTATATTCTTGTTATATTCTTGTTATATTCTTATTATATTCTTGTTATATTCTTGTTATATTCTTATTATATTCTTATTATATTCTTATTATATTCTTGTTATATTCTTATTATATTCTTATTATATTCTTATTATATTCTTGTTATATTCTTATTATATTCTTATTATATTCTTGTTATATTCTTATTATATTCTTATTATATTCTTATTATATTCTTATTATATTCTTGTTATATTCTTATTATATTCTTATTATATTCTTGTTATATTCTTATTATATTCTTATTATATTCTTATTATATTCTTATTATATTCTTGTTATATTCTTATTATATTCTTATTATATTCTTATTATATTATTGTTATATTCTTATTATATTCTTATTATATTCTTATTATATTCTTATTATATTCTTATTATATTCTTGTTATATTCTTATTATATTCTTATTATATTCTTATTATATTCTTGTTATATTCTTATTATATTCTTATTATATTCTTATTATATTCTTGTTATATTCTTATTATATTCTTATTATATTCTTATTATATTCTTGTTATATTCTTATTATATTCTTATTATATTCTTATTATATTCTTATTATATTCTTGTTATATTTTTATTATATTCTTATTATATTCTTATTATATTCTTATTATATTATTGTTATATTCTTATTATATTCTTATTATATTCTTATTATATTCTTATTTTATATTTGTTATATTCTTGTTATATTCTTATTATATTCTTATTATATTCTTATTATATTCTTATTATATTCTTGTTATATTCTTATTATATTCTTATTATATTCTTATTATATTCTTGTTATATTCTTGTTATATTCTTATTATATTCTTATTATATTCTTGTTATATTCTTATTATATTCTTATTATATTCTTATTATATTCTTATTATATTCTTGTTATATTCTTATTATATTCTTATTATATTCTTATTATATTCTTCTTTTATATTTGTTATATTCTTGTTATATTCTTATTATATTCTTATTATATTCTTATTATATTCTTATTATATTCTTGTTATATTCTTATTATATTCTTATTATATTCTTATTATATTCTTGTTATATTCTTATTATATTCTTATTATATTCTTGTTATATTCTTATTATATTCTTATTATATTCTTATTATATTCTTATTATATTCTTGTTATATTCTTATTATATTCTTATTATATTCTTATTATATTCTTATTATATTCTTATTATATTCGTGTTATATTCTTATTATATTCTTATTATATTCTTATTATATTCTTGTTATATTCTTATTATATTCTTATTATATTCTTATTATATTCTTATTTTATATTTGTTATATTCTTGTTATATTCTTATTATATTCTTATTATATTCTTGTTATATTCTTATTATATTCTTATTATATTCTTATTATATTCTTATTATATTCTTATTATATTCTTATTATATTCTTATTATATTCGTGTTATATTCTTATTATATTCTTATTATATTCTTGTTATATTCTTATTATATTCTTATTATATTCTTGTTATATTCTTGTTATATTCTTATTATATTCTTATTATATTCTTGTTATATTCTTATTATATTCTTATTATATTCTTATTATATTCTTATTATATTCTTGTTATATTCTTATTATATTCTTATTATATTCTTATTATATTCTTGTTATATTCTTATTATATTCTTATTATATTCTTATTATATTCTTATTATATTCTTGTTATATTCTTATTATATTCTTATTATATTCTTATTATATTCTTATTATATTCTTATTATATTCTTATTATATTCTTATTATATTCTTGTTATATTCTTATTATATTCTTATTATATTCTTATTATATTCTTATTATATTCTTGTTATATTCTTATTATATTCTTATTATATTCTTGTTATATTCTTATTATATTCTTGTTATATTCTTATTATATTCTTGTTATATTCTTGTTTTATTCTTGTTATATTCTTGTTTTATTCTTATTATATTCTTGTTATATTCTTATTATATTCTTGTTATATTCTTATTATATTCTTATTATATTCTTATTATATTCTTATTATATTCTTATTATATTCTTATTATATTCTTATTATATTCTTGTTATATTCTTATTATATTCTTATTATATTCTTGTTATATTCTTATTATATTCTTGTTATATTCTTATTATATTCTTATTATATTCTTATTATATTCTTATTATATTCTTATTATATTCTTGTTATATTCTTATTATATTCTTATTATATTCTTATTATATTCTTATTATATTCTTGTTATATTCTTATTATATTCTTATTATATTCTTATTATATTCTTATTATATTCTTATTATATTCTTATTATATTCTTATTATGTTCTTGTTATATTCTTATTATATTCTTATTATATTCTTATTATATTCTTATTATATTCTTATTATATTCTTATTATATTCTTATTATATTCTTGTTATATTCTTATTATATTCTTATTATATTCTTGTTATATTCTTATTATATTCTTATTATATTCTTATTATATTCTTATTATATTCTTGTTATATTCTTATTATATTCTTATTATATTCTTATTATATTCTTATTATATTCTTATTATATTCTTATTATATTCTTGTTATATTCTTGTTATTTTCTTATTATATTCTTGTTATATTCTTATTATATTCTTATTATATTCTTATTATATTCTTATTATATTCTTGTTATATTCTTATTATATTCTTATTATATTCTTATTATATTCTTATTATATTCTTGTTATATTCTTGTTATATTCTTGTTATATTCTTATTATATTCTTGTTATATTCTTATTATATTCTTATTATATTCTTGTTATATTCTTGTTATATTCTTGTTATATTCTTGTTATATTCTTGTTATATTCTTATTATATTCTTATTATATTCTTGTTATACTCTTATTATATTCTTATTATATTCTTGTTATATTCTTGTTATATTCTTGTTATATTCTTATTATATTCTTGTTATATTCTTGTTATATTCTTATTATATTCTTATTATATTCTTATTATATTCTTATTATATTCTTGTTATATTCTTGTTATATTCTTATTATATTCTTATTATATTCTTGTTATATTCTTGTTATATTCTTGTTATATTCTTGTTATATTCTTGTTATATTCTTATTATATTCTTATTATATTCTTATTATATTCTTATTATATTCTTGTTATATTCTTATTATATTCTTATTATATTCTTATTATATTCTTGTTATATTCTTGTTATATTCTTATTATATTCTTATTATATTCTTGTTATATTCTTATTATATTCTTATTATATTCTTATTATATTCTTATTATATTCTTGTTATATTCTTATTATATTCTTATTATATTCTTATTATATTCTTCTTTTATATTTGTTATATTCTTGTTATATTCTTATTATATTCTTATTATATTCTTATTATATTCTTATTATATTCTTGTTATATTCTTATTATATTCTTATTATATTCTTATTATATTCTTGTTATATTCTTATTATATTCTTATTATATTCTTGTTATATTCTTATTATATTCTTATTATATTCTTATTATATTCTTATTATATTCTTGTTATATTCTTATTATATTCTTATTATATTCTTATTATATTCTTATTATATTCGTGTTATATTCTTATTATATTCTTCTTATATTCTTATTATATTCTTGTTATATTCTTATTATTCTTATTATATTCTTATTATATTCTTATTTTATATTTGTTATATTCTTGTTATATTCTTATTATATTCTTATTATATTCTTGTTATATTCTTATTATATTCTTGTTATATTCTTATTATATTCTTATTATATTCTTATTATATTCTTATTATATTCTTATTATATTCGTGTTATATTCTTATTATATTCTTATTATATTCTTGTTATATTCTTATTATATTCTTATTATATTCTTGTTATATTCTTGTTATATTCTTATTATATTCTTATTATATTCTTGTTATATTCTTATTATATTCTTATTATATTCTTATTATATTCTTATTATATTCTTGTTATATTCTTATTATATTCTTATTATATTCTTATTATATTCTTGTTATATTCTTATTATATTCTTATTATATTCTTATTATATTCTTATTATATTCTTATTATATTCTTATTATATTCTTGTTATATTCTTATTATATTCTTGTTATATTCTTATTATATTCTTATTATATTCTTATTATATTCTTATTATATTCTTGTTATATTCTTATTATATTCTTATTATATTCTTATTATATTCTTATTATATTCTTATTATATTCTTATTATATTCTTGTTATATTCTTATTATATTCTTATTATATTCTTATTATATTCTTATTATATTCTTGTTATATTCTTATTATATTCTTATTATATTCTTGTTATATTCTTATTATATTCTTGTTATATTCTTATTATATTCTTGTTATATTCTTGTTTTATTCTTGTTATATTCTTGTTATATTCTTATTATATTCTTGTTATATTCTTATTATATTCTTGTTATATTCTTATTATATTCTTATTATATTCTTATTATATTCTTATTATATTCTTATTATATTCTTATTATATTCTTGTTATATTCTTATTATATTCTTATTATATTCTTGTTATATTCTTATTATATTCTTGTTATATTCTTATTATATTCTTGTTATATTCTTATTATATTCTTATTATATTCTTATTATATTCTTATTATATTCTTATTATATTCTTGTTATATTCTTATTATATTCTTATTATATTCTTATTATATTCTTATTATATTCTTGTTATATTCTTATTATATTCTTATTATATTCTTATTATATTCTTATTATATTCTTATTATATTCTTATTATGTTCTTGTTATATTCTTATTATATTCTTATTATATTCTTATTATATTCTTATTATATTCTTATTATATTCTTATTATATTCTTATTATATTCTTGTTATATTCTTATTATATTCTTATTATATTCTTGTTATATTCTTGTTATATTCTTGTTATATTCTTGTTATATTCTTGTTATATTCTTATTATATTCTTATTATATTCTTATTATATTCTTATTATATTCTTATTATATTCTTGTTATATTCTTGTTATATTCTTATTATATTCTTATTATATTCTTATTATATTCTTATTATATTCTTATTATATTCTTGTTATATTCTTGTTATATTCTTATTATATTCTTATTATATTCTTATTATATTCTTATTATATTCTTATTATATTCTTGTTATATTCTTGTTATATTCTTATTATATTCTTATTATATTCATATTATATTCTTGTTATATTCTTGTTATATTCTTATTATATTCTTGTTATATTCTTGTTATATTCTTATTATATTCTTATTATATTCTTATTATATTCTTATTATATTCTTATTATATTCTTGTTATATTCTTATTATATTCTTATTATATTCTTGTTATATTCTTATTATATTCTTATTATATTCTTATTATATTCTTGTTATATTCTTATTATATTCGTGTTATATTCTTATTATATTCTTATTATATTCTTATTATATTCTTATTATATTCTTGTTATATTCTTATTATATTCTTATTATATTCTTATTATATTCTTGTTATATTCTTATTATATTCGTGTTATATTCTTATTATATTCTTATTATATTCTTATTATATTCTTATTATATTCTTGTTATATTCTTATTATATTCTTATTATATTCTTATTATATTCTTATTATATTCTTGTTATATTCTTATTATATTCTTGTTATATTCTTATTATATTCTTATTATATTCTTGTTATATTCTTGTTATATTCTTATTATATTCTTATTATATTCTTGTTATATTCTTATTATATTATTATTATATTCTTGTTATATTCTTATTATATTCTTATTATATTCTTATTATATTCTTGTTATATTCTTATTATATTCTTATTATATTCTTATTATATTCTTGTTATATTCTTATTATATTCTTGTTGTATTCTTATTATATTCTTATTATATTCTTGTTATATTCTTATTATATTCTTGTTATATTCTTATTATATTCTTATTATATTCTTATTATATTCTTATTATATTCTTGTTATATTCTTATTATATTCTTATTATATTCTTGTTATATTCTCATTATATTCTTGTTATATTCTTATTATATTCTTATTATATTCTTATTATATTCTTATTATATTCTTATTATATTCTTGTTATATTCTTATTATATTCTTATTATATTCTTATTATATTCTTATTATATTCTTGTTATATTCTTATTATATTCTTATTATATTCTTATTATATTATTGTTATATTCTTATTATATTCTTATTATATTCTTATTATATTCTTATTATATTCTTATTATATTCTTGTTATATTCTTATTATATTCTTATTACATTCTTATTATATTCTTGTTATATTCTTATTATATTCTTATTATATTCTTATTATATTCTTGTTATATTCTTATTATATTCTTATTATATTCTTATTATATTCTTGTTATATTCTTATTATATTCTTATTATATTCTTATTATATTCTTGTTATATTCTTATTATATTCTTATTATATTCTTATTATATTCTTATTATATTCTTGTTATATTTTTATTATATTCTTATTATATTCTTATTATATTCTTATTATATTATTGTTATATTCTTATTATATTCTTATTATATTCTTATTATATTCTTATTTTATATTTGTTATATTCTTGTTATATTCTTATTATATTCTTATTATATTCTTATTATATTCTTATTATATTCTTGTTATATTCTTATTATATTCTTATTATATTCTTATTATATTCTTGTTATATTCTTGTTATATTCTTATTATATTCTTATTATATTCTTGTTATATTCTTATTATATTCTTATTATATTCTTATTATATTCTTATTATATTCTTGTTATATTCTTATTATATTCTTATTATATTCTTATTATATTCTTCTTTTATATTTGTTATATTCTTGTTATATTCTTATTATATTCTTATTATATTCTTATTATATTCTTATTATATTCTTGTTATATTCTTATTATATTCTTATTATATTCTTATTATATTCTTGTTATATTCTTATTATATTCTTATTATATTCTTGTTATATTCTTATTATATTCTTATTATATTCTTATTATATTCTTATTATATTCTTGTTATATTCTTATTATATTCTTATTATATTCTTATTATATTCTTATTATATTCTTATTATATTCGTGTTATATTCTTATTATATTCTTATTATATTCTTATTATATTCTTGTTATATTCTTATTATATTCTTATTATATTCTTATTATATTCTTATTTTATATTTGTTATATTCTTGTTATATTCTTATTATATTCTTGTTATATTCTTATTATATTCTTATTATATTCTTATTATATTCTTATTATATTCTTGTTATATTCTTATTATATTCTTGTTATATTCTTGTTATATTCTTATTATATTCTTGTTATATTCTTGTTATATTCTTATTATATTCTTATTATATTCTTATTATATTCTTGTTATATTCTTATTATATTCTTATTATATTCTTATTATATTCTTGTTATATTCTTATTATATTCTTATTATATTCTTGTTATATTCTTATTATATTCTTATTATATTCTTATTATATTCTTATTATATTCTTGTTATATTCTTATTATATTCTTATTATATTCTTGTTATATTCTTATTATATTCTTATTATATTCTTGTTATATTCTTATTATATTCTTATTATATTCTTGTTATATTCTTATTATATTCTTATTATATTCTTGTTATATTCTTATTATATTCTTATTATATTCTTATTATATTCTTATTATATTCTTGTTATATTCTTATTATATTCTTATTATATTCTTGTTATATTCTTATTATATTCTTATTATATTCTTATTATATTCTTGTTATATTCTTATTATATTCTTATTATATTCTTATTATATTCTTATTATATTCTTATTATATTCTTATTATATTCTTGTTATATTCTTGTTATTTTCTTATTATATTCTTGTTATATTCTTATTATATTCTTATTATATTCTTATTATATTCTTATTATATTCTTGTTATATTCTTATTATATTCTTATTATATTCTTATTATATTCTTATTATATTCTTATTATATTCTTGTTATATTCTTATTATATTCTTATTATATTCTTATTATATTCTTATTATATTCTTGTTATATTCTTATTATATTCTTATTATATTCTTATTATATTCTTGTTATATTCTTATTATATTCTTATTATTTTCTTATTATATTCTTATTATATTCTTATTATATTCTTATTATATTCTTGTTATATTCTTATTATATTCTTATTATATTCTTATTATATTCTTGTTATATTCTTATTATATTCTTATTATATTCTTGTTATATTCTTATTATATTCTTATTATATTCTTATTATATTCTTATTATATTCTTGTTATATTCTTATTATATTCTTATTATATTCTTATTATATTCTTATTATATTCTTATTATATTCTTGTTATATTCTTATTATATTCTTATTATATTCTTATTATATTCTTGTTATATTCTTATTATATTCTTATTATATTCTTATTATATTCTTATTATATTCTTGTTACCGTTGCCAAATCACCGCCGCCCCAAACCTGTAGGGGGCAGTGACGAGCATTTACTCGTATCCTGCGAAGAAATGAATCATCCGGAGAAGGATCCTCGTGTTCAACAGGTGAGTGTAATCCTTCATCATCTTCATCATTTATTCACAGAAAACGGTGTGAAAAGTGTTTTAGCAACAGTTCTTCAGCATGTTGCTATATTTGATCTCGGCTCAATGTTTGATAGAAATCTATTCACAGCTTTAACGTTACCGCCGTTCGAAGCTAACGGCTAAGTGCAAGTTAGCTTCTCAGGAGGACAACGTGACTTTAACTAGTCAATTAAAATACACATGGTTGAAGTTCTATCGATTCTAAAAGACAATACATACAGAAGTGAAGCGTGTTCTTGTTCCTGGACATTAAATGTGTGGAATCCGTTGTATGTTCAAACTGCTATACGAACGTCCCTCATAAGTAACTTCCATGAGTTAAGTGTCAACATTACATGTTCATAGTGATGCGAGATGAAGCCTCATGAAGCACTGACGCCTCATGAAGCACTGAAGCCTCATGAAGCACTGACGCCTCATGAAGCACTGAAGCCTCATGAAACACTGAAGCCTCATGAAACACTGAAGCCTCATGAAGCACTGAAGCCTCATGAAGCACTGAAGCCTCATGAAGCACTGACGCCTCATGAAGCACTGACGCCTCATGAACCACTGACGCCTCATGAAGCACTGAAGCCTCATGAAGCACTGAAGCCTCATGAAGCACTGACGCCTCATGAACCACTGACGCCTCATGAAGCACTGAAGCCTCATGAAGCACTGAAGCCTCATGAAGCACTGACGCCTCATGAACCACTGACGCCTCATGAAGCACTGAAGCCTCATGAAGCACTGAAGCCTCATGAAGCACTGAAGCCTCATGAAGGGGCGACATAGCTCAGATGCTAGAGTGGTTGCCTGCAGTCCAAAAGGTTGCAGGTTCAATCCCAGCTCCAGACAAGCTTGTGTCGTTGTGTCCCTGAAGACACTTCACCCTGATTGCTCCTGATGGTGAACTTGGCGCAAGTGTGCAGGTGTGCAAGTGTGCAGGTGTGCAGCCTACAGCCTACTCCCATCAGTGTGTGTGAATGGTTGAATTTCCCCTCGCGGGACTAATAAGGGATTCTAAAAAAAAAAAAAAAATAAAAAAAAAAGCACTGAAGCACTGAAGCCTCATGAACCACTGACGCCTCATGAAGCACTGAAGCCTCATGAAGCACTGAAGCCTCGCAGCCGAGTAGTTCATCTTTGTGCGCAAATGATTCTGATATTAAAAAATGTGCTCGACAACCTTGTTTTTTTAAATAATTATTCATTTTTATTTAAATGTTCGTCTCCAAGCTCTCATGCAGGCTCTATAATGCCTCAGCATTGATGAAGTGTTGTTGTTGTATCCAATTTCCTGGGAACACAACACACTTCACCTTTTCAAAATGAAAAAAAAAAAGATGGATATAAGTACAAGGCATGTCCAATATATATATATATATATATATACACCCATTATTATCTTTTATATACTTTATATGTGTATATATAAAATATAATAGTGGGTCTGTGTGTATATATATATATATATACTGTATATAGTATATATAATAATGGGTGTGTGTCTGTGAGAATATATGAATCACAGGCTGTGATTCACAGCCTATATTCCAACATCATCATACCTTCTAGGAGAGATCAGCTCAAAATGCTGCCACACGGGGAAAACACCTTTTTCTCGCCGTTCCATGATACTAGTAGTAAACCACAGTTTGCTATAGTCAACAATCCACCGATCCAAGAGATG
Source organism: Callionymus lyra (assembly GCF_982586985.1). Lineage (NCBI taxonomy): Eukaryota > Metazoa > Chordata > Actinopteri > Syngnathiformes > Callionymidae > Callionymus > Callionymus lyra. The sequence continues at coordinate 1,218,425 of NC_141831.1, read as the reverse complement.
TTTCGTTTCCATTGCGTTTCGAGGCCACTTTTATTCTGAGTTTCGCGGGAAGTTCACGAGCGATTACCGAGCCGGTCATGTGACTCATTCACTCAGTGCTTCATGAGCCGGTCATGTGACTGGTTCACTCAGTGCTTCATGAGCCGGTCACATGACTGGTTCACTCAGTGCTTCACAAGCCGGTCATGTGACTGGTTCACTCAGTGCTTCATGAGCCGGTCATGTGACTGGTTCACTCAGTGCTTCATGAGCCGGTCATGTGACTGGTTCACTCAGTGCTTCATGAGCCGGTCATGTGACTGGTTCACTCAGTGCTTCATGAGCCGGTCATGTGACTGGTTCACTCAGTGCTTCATGAGCCGGTCATGTGACTGGTTCACTCAGTGCTTCATGAGCCGGTCATGTGACTGGTTCACTCAGTGCTTCATGAGCCGGTCACATGACTGGTTCACTCAGTGCTTCACAAGCCGGTCATGTGACTGGTTCACTCAGTGCTTCATGAGCCGGTCATGTGACTGGTTCACTCAGTGCTTCATGAGCCGGTCACATGACTGGTTCACTCAGTGCTTCACGAGCCGGTCATGTGACTGGTTCACTCAGTGCTTCATGAGCCGGTCACATGACTGGTTCACTCAGTGCTTCACGAGCCGGTCATGTGACTGGTTCACTCAGTGCTTCATGAGCCGGTCATGTGACTGGTTCACTCAGTGCTTCATGAGCCGGTCATGTGACTGGTTCACTCAGTGCTTCATGAGCCGGTCACATGACTGGTTCACTCAGTGCTTCACGAGCCGGTCATGTGACTGGTTCACTCAGTGCTTCACGAGCCGGTCATGTGACTGGTTCACTCAGTGCTTCATGAGCCGGTCACATGACTGGTTCACTCAGTGCTTCACAAGCCGGTCACGTGACTGGTTCACTCAGTGCTTCACAAGCCGGTCATGTGACTGGTTCACTCAGTGCTTCACGAGCCGGTCATGTGACTGGTTCACTCAGTGCTTCATGAGCCGGTCACGTGACTGGTTCACTCAGTGCTTCATGAGCCGGTCACATGACTGGTTCACTCAGTGCTTCACAAGCCGGTCACGTGACTGGTTCACTCAGTGCTTCACGAGCCGGTCATGTGACTGGTTCACTCAGTGCTTCATGAGCCGGTCATGTGACTGGTTCACTCAGTGCTTCATGAGCCGGTCACGTGACTGGTTCACTCAGTGCTTCATGAGCCGGTCACATGACTGGTTCACTCAGTGCTTCACAAGCCGGTCACGTGACTGGTTCACTCAGTGCTTCACGAGCCGGTCATGTGACTGGTTCACTCAGTGCTTCATGAGCCGGTCATGTGACTGGTTCACTCAGTGCTTCATGAGCCGGTCACGTGACTGGTTCACTCAGTGCTTCATGAGCCGGTCACATGACTGGTTCACTCAGTGCTTCACAAGCCGGTCATGTGACTGGTTCACTCAGTGCTTCACGAGCCGGTCATGTGACTGGTTCACTCAGTGCTTCATGAGCCGGTCATGTGACTGGTTCACTCAGTGCTTCACAAGCCGGTCATGTGACTGGTTCACTCAGTGCTTCATGAGCCGGTCATGTGACTGGTTCACTCAGTGCTTCATGAGCCGGTCACATGACTGGTTCACTCAGTGCTTCACGAGCCGGTCACATGACTGGTTCACTCAGTGCTTCACAAGCCGGTCATGTGACTGGTTCACTCAGTGCTTCACAAGCCGGTCATGTGACTGGTTCACTCAGTGCTTCACGAGCCGGTCATGTGACTGGTTCACTCAGTGCTTCATGAGCCGGTCATGTGACTGGTTCACTCAGTGCTTCATGAGCCGGTCATGTGACTGGTTCACTCAGTGCTTCATGAGCCGGTCACATGACTGGTTCACTCAGTGCTTCACGAGCCGGTCATGTGACTGGTTCACTCAGTGCTTCACGAACCAGTCATGTGACTGGTTCACTCAGTGCTTCATGAGCCGGTCATGTGACTGGTTCACTCAGTGCTTCATGAGCCGGTCATGTGACTGGTTCACTCAGTGCTTCATGAGCCGGTCATGTGACTGGTTCACTCAGTGCTTCATGAGCCGGTCATGTGACTGGTTCACTCAGTGCTTCACGAGCCGGTCATGTGACTGGTTCACTCAGTGCTTCACGAGCCGGTCATGTGACTGGTTCACTCAGTGCTTCACGAGCCGGTCACATGACTGGTTCACTCAGTGCTTCATGAGCCGGTCATGTGACTGGTTCACTCAGTGCTTCATGAGCCGGTCATGTGACTGGTTCACTCAGTGCTTCATGAGTCGGTCATGTGACTGGTTCACTCAGCGCTTCACGAGCCGGTCATGTGACTGGTTCACTCAGTGCTTCATGAGCCGGTCATGTGACTGGTTCACTCAGTGCTTCATGAGCCGGTCATGTGACTGGTTCACTCAGTGCTTCATGAGCCGGTCATGTGACTGGTTCACTCAGTGCTTCATGAGCCGGTCATGTGACTGGTTCACTCAGTGCTTCATGAGTCGGTCATGTGACTGGTTCACTCAGCGCTTCACGAGCCGGTCATGTGACTGGTTCACTCAGTGCTTCACGAGCCGGTCATGTGACTGGTTCACTCAGTGCTTCATGAGCCGGTCATGTGACTGGTTCACTCAGTGCTTCATGAGTCGGTCATGTGACTGGTTCACTCAGTGCTTCATGAGCCGGTCATGTGACTGGTTCACTCAGTGCTTCACGAGCCGGTCACATGACTGGTTCACTCAGTGCTTCACGAGCCGGTCATGTGACTGGTTCACTCAGTGCTTCACGAGCCGGTCACATGACTGGTTCACTCAGTGCTTCATGAGCCGGTCACATGACTGGTTCACTCAGTGCTTCACGAGCCGGTCACATGACTGGTTCACTCAGTGCTTCATGAGCCGGTCATGTGACTGGTTCACTCAGTGCTTCATGAGCCGGTCATGTGACTGGTTCACTCAGTGCTTCACGAGCCGGTCACGTGACTGGTTCACTCAGTGCTTCACGAGCCGGTCATGTGACTGGTTCACTCAGTGCTTCATGAGCCGGTCATGTGACTGGTTCACTCAGTGCTTCACGAGCCGGTCATGTGACTGGTTCACTCAGTGCTTCACGAGCCGGTCATGTGACTGGTTCACTCAGTGCTTCATGAGCCGGTCATGTGACTGGTTCACTCAGTGCTTCACGAGCCGGTCATGTGACTGGTTCACTCAGCGCTTCACGAGCCGGTCATGTGACTGGTTCACTCAGTGCTTCATGAGCCGGTCATGTGACTGGTTCACTCAGTGCTTCACGAGCCGGTCATGTGACTGGTTCACTCAGTGCTTCACGAGCCGGTCATGTGACTGGTTCACTCAGTGCTTCATGAGCCGGTCATGTGACTGGTTCACTCAGCGCTTCACGAGCCGGTCATGTGACTGGTTCACTCAGTGCTTCACGAACCGTCATGTGACTGGTTCACTCAGTGCTTCACGAGCCGGTCATGTGACTGGTTCACTCAGTGCTTCACGAGCCGGTCATGTGACTGGTTCACTCAGTGCTTCATGAGCCGGTCATGTGACTGGTTCACTCAGTGCTTCATGAGCCGGTCATGTGACTGGTTCACTCAGTGCTTCATGAGCCGGTCATGTGACTGGTTCACTCAGTGCTTCATGAGCCGGTCATGTGACTGGTTCACTCAGTGCTTCACGAGCAGGTCATGTGACTGGTTCACTCACTGCTTCACGAGCCGGTCATGTGACTGGTTCACTCAGTGCTTCACGAGCCGGTCATGTGACTGGTTCACTCAGTGCTTCACGAGCCGGTCATGTGACTGGTTCACTCAGTGCTTCACGAGCCGGTCATGTGACTGGTTCACTCAGCGCTTCATGAGCCGGTCATGTGACTGGTTCACTCAGTGCTTCACGAGCCGGTCATGTGACTGGTTCACTCAGCGCTTCATGAGCCGGTCATGTGACTGGTTCACTCAGCGCTTCATGAGCCGGTCATGTGACTGGTTCACTCAGTGCTTCACGAGTCGGTCATGTGACTGGTTCACTCAGTGCTTCACGAGCCGGTCATGTGACTGGTTCACTCAGTGCTTCACGAGCCGGTCATGTGACTGGTTCACTCAGTGCTTCACGAGCCGGTCATGTGACTGGTTCACTCAGCGCTTCACGAGCCGGTCATGTGACTGGTTCACTCAGCGCTTCATGAGCCGGTCATGTGACTGGTTCACTCAGTGCTTCACGAGCTGGTCACGTGACTGGTTCACTCAGCGCTTCACGAGCCGGTCATGTGACTGGTTCACTCAGTGCTTCACGAGCCGGTCATGTGACTGGTTCACTCAGTGCTTCACGAGCCGGTCATGTGACTGGTTCACTCAGTGCTTCACGAGCTGGTCATGTGACTGGTTCACTCAGTGCTTCACGAGCCGGTCATGTGACTGGTTCACTCAGTGCTTCACGAGCCGGTCATGTGACTGGTTCACTCAGTGCTTCACGAACCGTCACGTGACTGGTTCACTCAGTGCTTCATGAGCCGGTCATGTGACTGGTTCACTCAGTGCTTCATGAGCCGGTCATGTGACTGGTTCACTCAGTGCTTCACGAGCCGGTCATGTGACTGGTTCACTCAGTGCTTCACGAGCCGGTCATGTGACTGGTTCACTCAGTGCTTCATGAGCCGGTCATGTGACTGGTTCACTCAGTGCTTCATGAGCCGGTCATGTGACTGGTTCACTCAGTGCTTCACGAGCCGGTCATGTGACTGGTTCACTCAGTGCTTCACGAGCCGGTCATGTGACTGGTTCACTCAGTGCTTCATGAACACTTTTCAAACCAATGTCTATGCAACTTTTCACTCTCACAAGAATAGGAGACATAGCCCTCATACATTCAATGATTTTAAAACATGTTTGTTGACAACAACCAACATCTCACAAGAATCAGACGACGATGCAGAAGAGGTGGCCCTGAACCCACATGACTCTGCATTGGACAGTGCATCTCAAAGTATGGATGCTGATATAAGACCCTGCCTGACACAATTGAAAAGAACTTTGCTGCAGCTTGACTCAAACTAGAACATTTTTCACATGTCCCAGGCACAGAAATGGACGAGTTTCTAGAGGAGCTGCATTATTTGTTAAGTTCAGCCACATTCCCTCTCTCTGTAAATGTCATTGAATCAGTATTTCAAAAACATGGTTCCTCACAAGTCGGTAATAAAAGAAGTCGCCTCGGCCTTCTACTAATCTCATCCCCTCCTAAAAGCTACACAGGAGGGTGGGTCTCTGAGCACATCATATCTCCGAAATAAGTTTTACAGAGAACCGTTTAATGTCATAGAACCTGTTGAGTACATGCTCATTGAAAATAAGAGCTTTCAGTGTCTGCCTTTACTGAACAGCTGCTCAACAGAAAAGATGTGGATAAAGTTGTTGTAAACCACAGAGCATTCCAGAGTTATAGTTATAGTTGCCTCTCTGGAGAAAGGCCAACTTACAAGTCATTTCAGGATGGCTTTCACTTCAAAAAAATGTATTTCTTTCAGATGGTCACTTAAGAATCTTGTTAACTTTGTACATTGATTTTGAGATATGCAATCCTCTGGGTACTTCACGAAGAAAGCATAAGCTCTGTGGGATCTACTGGACTCTAGGTAATTTACCTCCAGGCTCACATTCAGCACTTTCCTCTATTTAATTGTCTATCTTGTGCAAATCCAATGATTTGAAAAAGTATGGCTATGACCATGTTTTCCGTCCTCTTCTTCAAGATGTTGAAACCCTTGACCAGGATGGAATGTTTGTTCCATTGCTCAGTGAGTGTGTTAAAGGCACAATTCAAGTTGTTGTGGCAGACAACCTTGGTGCTCACAGTATAGCTTCAGCAGTATAGGCTTTAATGGAAGCTTTTCTGGTGGAAACATATGTAGATTCTGCACAGGAACACGAGCTGAGATCCAAACAATCGATGTGAGGTCAGGTTGATTTGTCCTAAGGACCAAAGAACTTCATGACTCCCATGTGGATTGAAAAGAGTGAAAAGACGGTGTGTAATCACTCAAACCTAGAACACTTTAGTGTTCTTACGGGTTATCCACCTGATGTCATGCATGATGTGATGGAGGGCACTGTACCTGTGGAGCTTGCACATTGTCATTACTTCTTTTCAAAACCTATTTCAGTCTTGAGCTTCTGAACAGATGAATACAAACTTTTCCAGTTTGTGGTCGGACAAGACAAACAGGCCTCATATGATCCCGCACACATTCTCAAGAACAGTTGGTGGGAATGCCCATGAGAATTGGGCAATGATAAGATTTCTCCCATTCATTATTGGGCATCTTGAGCTCCAACACACACAGAAGAGTCCATTTCATATCTTCCGTGCAAGATTTCAGAACACCGCAAAATTTTCCAAGAAATCTTTCCAAATGTGCGGCTTCTACCCAAACATCATTACTTGGAGCACTACCCTGAACTCATCAGGAAGTTTGGTCCTCTGGTTGGGCTCTGGACAATGCGATTCAAAGCTAAGCATCGTTTTTTTAAAGATGTTATTCGACACTCGGACTGCTTCAAGAATGTTCCCCTCTCTCTTGCTTCCAAGCATCAGCTCATGATGTCTTACCATATGAGAGCATCTTCTTTTGAAAAGCCTATTCTTGAGATGACAAATGTCTCAACAGTACCAGTTAATGTTTTTAAAAAATAAATGGTTGAGAACATTGAACAAAAATGTCCTGGTACTCAACAGGTACACATAACTAAATCTGTGTCAACTAAAAGCACAACTTTCAGAAATGGCATGATTGTAGCTTATGGTTCTACTAGTGGACTTCCTGACTTTGGAAGAATTTGTCACATTTTTGTTATCCATGAAAGTTTGTTTTTCGTGGTTAAGAGACCATGTTGGTGGTACAGTGAGCATCACAGAGCTTTTGTGCTCACAACATGTTCAACAGAAGATGTAGATCTGATAGCATTTGGTGACCTAGCAGATGACTACCCTCTGGCAGATACTTGATTGGATCTGTCAGAATGGTGACATTAAAAAGATACATGTATGAGGTAAGATTTCTGACATCACCCTTTTTACTTTTTTTACAGAAATGTTCATTAAAACATCTGTAAGTATAACATGTGTGTGTTTCTATATGAATTACATTTGTATGTGTTTGTTTTCATTCAGATTGCTGTGTAATGGCTGCTCCAGTGAAGCTCAGAATTATCCTTGGGGAAAAGGATTCCCAGAGACTCACTCTGCAAGATGGGATTCCAGAGAGTGTTAGTGAGGTTATTCATCAGATAAAGAGCCAGTGTGGGGTCGACCTCCACTTCAGATGACAATTCATGGATGCAGAGTTTGGTAATGAATTGACCAACTTGACTTCAGTTCCAGGACAAAGGAGCGTTGAAGCTAGTTTTTGATGCAGCGGCCCTGCAGTGCCTGATGACGCCCCATTTGCACCCCCTCCTAGTCCTGCATCTGGGTCTGGTAATGACTCATTGCTGTCATCTGGTAGCCTGTGCGATACAGATGTTTTGTCCTCCTCGGATTCCATCAACTCAAGATCGACTGGATGGCCTGTTGTTTTTGTCGTTCCTCGATCCCCATAGGATTGTGAGCTTCAGCTGGACAAACCCAATCACTTATTCAAAGATAGTGGAACTTTATTGAATCCAGACATGTGACTAAAAAGTGCAATTCTTGACAGATTAGCCGAAGCAATGGTTGAGTACAAAATGTTCCCAACCGACAATGACCTTGAAGATCCCATCCATGTTTGAAAGAGCCAGGCTCTGCCACTGGATATTATGGCTGGAAGGTGAGCTTAAAGTACAAACTTGCCAACGACAGGAGGAAGCTGAAGAGGATTGGATGTCCAGAGGTGGTACTGAATTCCCTTGAAAATAAACCTGCAGAAAAACGCAGCCCTGCTTATGGAGTGAAGAAGCCCAGAAAAGCGGAAGTAAATTACTGCCCCATCTTTCCACTCGGTGAATCTGCGGAGACACTTGTTGCGAGAGGCCCTGCTTTTGCAGTTCAAGAAAAGGAACAATGAAGACATGGTTGCAACAATGATGGAAAAGACTTTTGCCTGTAGAAGACAAGACGTTACGCGTGAAGATCCCTTGATGGCTGATGTCCAAACCAGATGGTCCGCTCTCTTCTGTGTACGTGAGGTCAGTGAATACATGCATTTGTACATAGTGTTTTTTTTCCTCAACCAAATGCAAGCATGCTAGCTATTGTTCATTTTGACTCTATTATAATTGCACCTGCTTTTGTGTTCCCCTTGTAAAGTGAACTTCTGAAGTCAAGAGGATAACAACCTCCAGTTTGCAGCCTAAGTTCTTCTTCAGTCTGGATGCCCAGTCTTCAAACCGAATGAAAGCGTTTGCCTGGAAAGGTGGTGCACAGGGGAGAAGGATGAAGAGGATCATGATTCCAATCACCCAGGTATGATATGGAAAAAATGTCAACTTTATTTCAATGTTTTTAGAATGAATTGTGGCAAAGAGATGAAGAGGGTAAGGTTATGAATGTAAGATACACATGCGTTAATACAATTATTTAGGAATGTTTGGACATTAAAGCGATTCACCTGTGGCTAGTTTAATCTCATTGATTATAAATATTGACAAAGGTTTTGAAAAAAAGCTTTCACTCAACTTGTATAAAGTTTGAGATCTTCCCTTACTTGAATAAAAAACCGGTGCTGTGTCTCAAATCGCACACTAGCTACTAAAAGTTAGTATTTTTAGTACGTTAGTGTGTCTCAATTCTTAGTACGACAATTTAGTGCGCCATGCACACTAAATTGTCGTACTAACACGCCCACAACACTAGCATGGTTCGATGGACACTAAACATACTAAACAGCCGCCATTTTAGTGACGTTTTAAACGGAAGTTACGTCATATATAAATGCATATATATGCATATACTTAAATGTGTATTTTCAGCAGCAGTAGGAGGATAAACATGTCTTCGCTGCTGATACCAGCTTAAATATCTCGCGATTATTTAGATTCTCATATTTTTTCTTTATTTCTTTTTCCAAAGTTGCAATACGTGCTGCCAGCAGGTGTCGCTAGCGTTCAAACAGCTGCTTGAAACATCGTTAAATAGTAGTAGAAGAAGAAGCTGTCATGTGATTTCCGGTTAGTGTGTAGCTTCAGGGTTTGATTTGAGACAAACTATCTGCGGAGGATTTGCGTACTAGTTAGTATGCATACTAAACTGATGCATACTAACTTCTAGTATACTAAGATTAGTATGCGATTTGAGACGCAGCACTGGTCTTGTCTGACCTCCATATATAGACTGATGGCATTGATGTCAGGATCATCATCATCAGAGTAATGTGTACCTGAACGAAGAGCCTGAAAACCTTGTTAAAGAGTACATGGTATTCGTTTATTCCCATTTTCTTATTGTAATGAATGTCATTATAGAATCCTTCACATCGTAGAAACAAGGGGTGTCTTGATACAGTAGCCGAAATTTCTGGTACTTGGCTACTTTTTTCCGTGTTGGTATCGAACCGGTACCAGTGGTATCGGTTCTTGTGACAACACTTCTAGAAACAATTTCTCTTCTGCATGAATAATATAGAAGAAAACAATTTAAGTTATGCTGTGTGTTTGTCATGCATGTATATTTGACAATACAGACAACTTGAACTAGAATACTGGGGCTGGTATTATACATGTTGGTTCAACAGCTCGCCCTCATTTCTTCTTTGAAGGAGTGGATGTTGACGCCACTGAAGAAGGCCTGTTGGCAACAACGTTTGGGATCGTTGTCATTGGCTAAGAAGGTGCAGAGCCAGATGAAGACCCGGAAGACGTTGGAGTCATTCTGGAAGGTGTGCAAGTTCTGAACAACCTGGGAAATGTAGCACATGCAGTGGTAACGTTGCTCTCATATACGCTCTTAACCTCAGCTGCCCTCCGGACCTACACTTTGGAGGCGTTCCAGAAGATCTTCATGGAACTGGATAGTAAGACTTTCCAAGAAAAACACTGCAAACTCTACTTGCACGTTTGTCATCTGATTTGAGAATGAATCGGATTTATTTCAAAAACTGTTCCGATCTTTGATTGATAAAATACCGTATGGGTTTTGAGATCATCTTTTACAGATGCAAATTAAGAAGTTATTTTCATTAGAAGTGTCCTGTGCGTGTGTTTATACATGTACGTATATGTATGTATACGTACATGTATATATATGTATACATACATGTGTGTGTATATATATGTATACATACGTGTGTGTATATATATGTATACATACGTGTGTGTATATATATGTATACATACGTGTGTGTATATATATGTATACATACGTGTGTGTATATATATATGTATACATAAGTGTGTGTATATATATATGTATACATACGTGTGTGTGTATATATATGTATACATACGTGTGTGTGTATATATATGTATACATACGTGTGTGTATATATATGTATACATACGTGTGTGTATATATATGTATACATACGTGTGTGTATATATATGTATACATACGTGTGTGTATATATATGTATACATACGTGTGTGTGTATATATATGTATACATACGTGTGTGTATATATATATGTATACATACGTGTGTGTATATATATATGTATACATACGTGTGTGTATATATATGTATACATACGTGTGTGTATATATATGTATACATACGTGTGTGTATATATATGTATACATACGTGTGTGTATATATATGTATACATACGTGTGTGTGTGTATATATATATGTATACATACGTGTGTGTGTGTATATATATATGTATACATACGTGTGTGTGTGTATATATATGTATACATACGTGTGTGTGTGTATATATATATGTATACATACGTGTGTGTGTGTATATATATGTATACATACGTGTGTGTGTATATATATGTATACATACGTGTGTGTGTGTATATATATGTATACATACGTGTGTGTGTATATATATGTATACATACGTGTGTATATATATATGTATACATACGTGTGTGTGTATATATATGTATACATACGTGTGTGTATATATATGTATACATACGTGTGTGTATATATATGTATACATACGTGTGTGTATATATATGTATACATACGTGTGTGTGTATATATATGTATACATACATGTGTGTATATATATGTATACATACGTGTGTGTGTATATATGTATACATACGTGTGTGTATATATATGTATACATACGTGTGTGTATATATATGTATACATACGTGTGTGTATATATATGTATACATACGTGTGTGTGTATACATATGTATACATACGTGTGTGTGTATACATATGTATACATACGTGTGTGTGTATATATATGTATACATACGTGTGTGTGTATATATATGTATACATACGTGTGTGTATATATATGTATACATACGTGTGTGTGTATACATATGTATACATACGTGTGTGTGTGTATACATATGTATACATACGTGTGTGTGTATACATATGTATACATACGTGTGTGTGTATATATATGTATACATACGTGTGTGTATATATATGTATACATACGTGTGTGTATATATATGTATACATACGTGTGTGTGTATATATATGTATACATACGTGTGTGTGTATATATATGTATACATACGTGTGTGTATACATATGTATACATACGTGTGTGTATACATATGTATACATACGTGTGTGTGTATACATATGTATACATACGTGTGTGTGTATACATATGTATACATACGTGTGTGTGTATATATATGTATACATACATGTGTGTATATATATGTATACATACGTGTGTGTGTATATATATGTATACATACGTGTGTGTATATATATGTATACATACGTGTGTGTGTATACATATGTATACATACGTGTGTGTGTATATATATGTATACATACGTGTGTGTGTATATATGTATACATACGTGTGTGTGTATATATATGTATACATACGTGTGTGTGTATATATATGTATACATACGTGTGTGTGTATATATATGTATACATACATGTGTGTGTGTATATAATTGTATACATACATGTGTGTGTGTATATATATACATACATACATGTATATACGTGTATATATATATGTGTGTGTGTGTGTATTTATATAAAACATTGTTGGTCTTGATGTGTGTTCAAAAGAAATGTTTAAAAGTTAAAATGACCTAAAACAGTGCCTTCTGTCTGTAATCTGTTTTTCAAAAGACATGACACAACTGTTGTTTAAATAAATGGTTATTCTAACAAATGCTGTTTTCTGTTTTTTTCCAAACTTGACACACGGTACAGTAGTGGAAAGTATAAAGTAGAAGTAGTATTTAATTAATATATTATTTGTTATAATTACTGTATTAAATCAAGTAACATCATCATGTATCAAACAAGTCGAAATGCCCAGATAATATGATGTTGACTAGTTGGATTTACACATTTAAATCTAGTCTGCCTGAGCCGTGATCATTAAGTGATGTAACAAAAACAAATGATGTTGACATATTTACCTGTTGCTCAACATAATGGTTATTGGTGTGGATTATGTGGAAATCATGTCCATCATTTTATTACGTTCACTCAGCAAATGTTTTTTTTTGAGTGTATATTCTTATTATATTCTTATTATATTCTTGTTATATTCTTATTATATTCTTGTTATATTCTCATTATATTCTTATTATATTCTTATTATATTCTTATTATATTCTTGTTATATTCTTGTTATATTCTTGTTATATTCTTATTATATTCTTATTATATTCTTGTTATATTCTTATTATATTCTTATTATATTCTTGTTATATTCTTGTTATATTCTTATTATATTCTTGTTATATTCTCATTATATTCTTATTATATTCTTATTATATTCTTATTATATTCTTATTATATTCTTATTATATTCTTGTTATATTCTTGTTATATTCTTATTATATTCTTGTTATATTCTCATTATATTCTTATTATATTCTTATTATATTCTTATTATATTCTTATTATATTCTTGTTATATTCTCATTATATTCTTATTATATTCTTATTATATTCTTATTATATTCTTATTATATTCTTATTATATTCTTGTTATATTCTCATTATATTCTTATTATATTCTTATTATATTCTTGTTATATTCTTATTATATTCTTATTATATTCTTATTATATTCTTGTTATATTCTCGTTATATTCTTATTATATTCTTATTATATTCTTATTATATTCTTGTTATATTCTTATTATATTCTTATTATATTCTTGTTATATTCTCATTATATTCTTATTATATTCTTATTATATTCTTATTATATTCTTATTATATTCTTATTATATTCTTGTTATATTCTTATTATATTCTTATTATATTCTTGTTATATTCTTATTATATTCTTATTATATTCTTATTATATTCTTATTATATTCTTATTATATTCTTGTTATATTCTCATTATATTCTTATTATATTCTTATTATATTCTTATTATATTCTTATTATATTCTTATTATATTCTTGTTATATTCTCATTATATTCTTATTATATTCTTATTATATTCTTGTTATATTCTTATTATATTCTTATTATATTCTTATTATATTCTTATTATATTCTTGTTATATTCTTATTATATTCTTATTATATTCTTATTATATTCTTGTTATATTCTTATTATATTCTTATTATATTGTTATTATATTCTTATTATATTCTTGTTATATTCTTATTATATTGTTATTATATTCTTGTTATATTCTTGTTATATTCTTGTTATATTCTTATTATATTCTTATTATATTCTTATTATATTCTTATTATATTCTTATTATATTCTTATTATATTCTTGTTATATTCTTATTATATTCTTGTTGTATTCTTATTATATTCTTGTTATATTCTTATTATATTCTTGTTATATTCTTATTATATTCTTATTATATTCTTATTATATTCTTATTATATTCTTGTTATATTCTCATTATATTCTTATTATATTCTTATTATATTCTTGTTATATTCTTATTATATTCTTATTATATTCTTGTTATATTCTTGTTATATTCTTGTTATATTCTTATTATATTCTTGTTATATTCCTATTATATTCTTATTATATTCTTATTATATTCTTATTATATTCTCATTATATTCTTATTATATTCTTGTTATATTCTTATTATATTCTTATTATATTCTTATTATATTCTTGTTATATTCTTATTATATTCTTATTATATTCTTATTATATTCTTGTTATATTCTTATTATATTCTTGTTATATTCTTATTATATTCTTATTATATTCTTGTTATATTCTTATTATATTCTTATTATATTCTTGTTATATTCTTGTTATATTCTTGTTATATTCTTATTATATTCTTATTATATTCTTATTATATTCTTGTTATATTCTTATTATATTCTTATTATATTCTTGTTGTATTCTTATTATATTCTTGTTATATTCTTATTATATTCTTGTTGTATTCTTATTATATTCTTGTTATATTCTTATTATATTCTTGTTATATTCTTATTATATTCTTATTATATTCTTATTATATTCTTATTATATTCTTGTTATATTCTCATTATATTCTTATTATATTCTTATTATATTCTTGTTATATTCTTATTATATTCTTATTATATTCTTATTATATTCTTATTATATTCTTATTATATTCTTGTTATATTCTTATTACATTCTTATTATATTCTTGTTATATTCTTATTATATTCTTGTTATATTCTTGTTATATTCTTATTATATTCTTATTATATTCTTGTTATATTCTTATTATATTCTTATTATATTCTTATTATATTCTTGTTATATTCTTATTATATTCTTATTATATTCTTATTATATTCTTATTATATTCTTGTTATATTCTTATTATATTCTTATTATATTCTTATTATATTCTTATTATATTATTATATTCTTGTTATATTCTTATTATATTCTTATTATATTCTTGTTATATTCTTGTTATATTCTTATTATGTTCTTATTATATTCTTGTTATATTCTTATTATATTCTTATTATATTCTTATTATATTCTTGTTGTATTCTTATTATATTCTTGTTATATTCTTGTTATATTCTTATTATATTCTTATTATATTCTTATTATATTCTTATTATATTCTTGTTGTATTCTTATTATATTCTTGTTATATTCTTGTTATATTCTTATTATATTCTTATTATATTCTTATTATATTCTTGTTATATTCTTATTATATTCTTGTTATATTCTTATTATATTCTTATTATATTATTATATAGATATAGATTATATATATCTTCTAACACCATCAGTTGCTTTCATTGAAGCTGCAGCTGGACTTCGATGGAAGTGACGTCATGTTTGTGACTCTAGAGAAGAACCTGAAGTGACGTCATGTTTGTGACTCTAGAGAAGAACCTGAAGTGACGTCATGTTTGTGACTCTAGAGAAGAACCTGAAGTGACTTCATGTTTGTGACTCTAGAGAAGAACCTGAAGTGACGTCATGTTTGTGACTCTAGAGAAGAACCTGAAGTGACGTCATGTTTGTGACTCTAGAGAAGAACCTGAAGTGACGTCATGTTTGTGACTCTAGAGAAGAACCTGAAGTGACGTCATGTGTGTGACTCTAGAGAAGAACCTGAAGTGACGTCATGTTTGTGACTCTAGAGAAGAACCTGAAGTGACGTCATGTTTGTGACTCTAGAGAAGAACCTGAAGTGACTTCATGTTTGTGACTCTAGAGAAGAACCTGAAGTGACGTCATGTTTGTGACTCTAGAGAAGAACCTGAAGTGACTTCATGTTTGTGACTCTAGAGAAGAACCTGAAGTGACTTCATGTTTGTGACTCTAGAGAAGAACCTGAAGTGACTTCATGTTTGTGACTCTAGAGAAGAACCTGAAGTGACGTCATGTTTGTGACTCTAGAGAAGAACCTGAAGTGACTTCATGTTTGTGACTCTAGAGAAGAACCTGAAGTGACGTCATGTTTGTGACTCTAGAGAAGAACCTGAAGTGACTTCATGTTTGTGACTCTAGAGAAGAACCTGAAGTGACGTCATGTTTGTGACTCTAGAGAAGAACCTGAAGTGACGTCATGTTTGTGACTCTAGAGAAGAACCTGAAGTGACGTCATGTTTGTGACTCTAGAGAAGAACCTGAAGTGACGTCATGTTTGTGACTCTAGAGAAGAACCTGAAGTGACGTCATGTGTGTGACTCTAGAGAAGAACCTGAAGTGACGTCATGTTTGTGACTCTAGAGAAGAACCTGAAGTGACGTCATGTTTGTGACTCTAGAGAAGAACCTGAAGTGACTTCATGTTTGTGACTCTAGAGAAGAACCTGAAGTGACGTCATGTTTGTGACTCTAGAGAAGAACCTGAAGTGACTTCATGTTTGTGACTCTAGAGAAGAACCTGAAGTGACGTCATGTTTGTGACTCTAGAGAAGAACCTGAAGTGACGTCATGTTTGTGACTCTAGAGAAGAACCTGAAGTGACGTCATGTTTGTGACTCTAGAGAAGAACCAGAAGTGACGTCATGTTTGTGACTCTAGAGAAGAACATGAAGTGACTACATGTTTGTGACTCTAGAGAAGAACCTGAAGTGACGTCATGTTTGTGACTCTAGAGAAGAACCTGAAGTGACTTCATGTTTGTGACTCTAGAGAAGAACCTGAAGTGACGTCATGTTTGTGACTCTAGAGAAGAACCTGAAGTGACGTCATGTTTGTGACTCTAGAGAAGAACCTGAAGTGACGTCATGTTTGTGACTCTAGAGAAGAACCTGAAGTGACGTCATGTTTGTGACTCTAGAGAAGAACCTGAAGTGACGTCATGTTTGTGACTCTAGAGAAGAACCTGAAGTGACTTCATGTTTGTGACTCTAGAGAAGAACCTGAAGTGACTTCATGTTTGTGACTCTAGAGAAGAACCTGAAGTGACGTCATGTTTGTGACTCTAGAGAAGAACCTGAAGTGACTTCATGTTTGTGACTCTAGAGAAGAACCTGAAGCGACGTCATGTTTGTGACTCTAGAGAAGAACCTGAAGTGACTTCATGTTTGTGACTCTAGAGAAGAACATGAAGTGACTTCATATTTGTGACTCTAGAGAAGAACATGAAGTGACTTCATGTTTGTGACTCTAGAGAAGAACCTGAAGTGACGTCATGTTTGTGACTCTAGAGAAGAACCTGAAGTGACGTCATGTTTGTGACTCTAGAGAAGAACCTGAAGTGACTTCATGTTTGTGACTCTAGAGAAGAACCTGAAGTGACGTCATGTTTGTGACTCTAGAGAAGAACCTGAAGTGACTTCATGTTTGTGACTCTAGAGAAGAACCTGAAGTGACGTCATGTTTGTGACTCTAGAGAAGAACCTGAAGTGACGTCATGTTTGTGACTCTAGAGAAGAACCTGAAGTGACGTCATGTTTGTGACTCTAGAGAAGAACCTGAAGTGACGTCATGTTTGTGACTCTAGAGAAGAACCTGAAGTGACTTCATGTTTGTGACTCTAGAGAAGAACCTGAAGTGACGTCATGTTTGTGACTCTAGAGAAGAACCTGAAGTGACTTCATGTTTGTGACTCTAGAGAAGAACCTGAAGTGACGTCATGTTTGTGACTCTAGAGAAGAACCTGAAGTGACGTCATGTTTGTGACTCTAGAGAAGAACCTGAAGTGACGTCATGTTTGTGACTCTAGAGAAGAACCTGAAGTGACGTCATGTTTGTGACTCTAGAGAAGAACCTGAAGTGACGTCATGTTTGTGACTCTAGAGAAGAACCTGAAGTGACTTCATGTTTGTGACTCTAGAGAAGAACCTGAAGCGACGTCATGTTTGTGACTCTAGAGAAGAACCTGAAGTGACTTCATGTTTGTGACTCTAGAGAAGAACCTGAAGCGACGTCATGTTTGTGACTCTAGAGAAGAACCTGAAGTGACTTCATGTTTGTGACTCTAGAGAAGAACATGAAGTGACTTCATGTTTGTGACTCTAGAGAAGAACATGAAGTGACTTCATGTTTGTGACTCTAGAGAAGAACCTGAAGTGACGTCATGTTTGTGACTCTAGAGAAGAACATGAAGTGACTACATGTTTGTGACTCTAGAGAAGAACCTGAAGTGACTTCATGTTTGTGACTCTAGAGAAGAACCTGAAGTGACTTCATGTTTGTGACTCTAGAGAAGAACCTGAAGTGACGTCATGTTTGTGACTCTAGAGAAGAACCTGAAGTGACGTCATGTTTGTGACTCTAGAGAAGA
This sequence comes from Callionymus lyra, assembly GCF_982586985.1. Classification (NCBI taxonomy): domain Eukaryota; kingdom Metazoa; phylum Chordata; class Actinopteri; order Syngnathiformes; family Callionymidae; genus Callionymus; species Callionymus lyra. The sequence continues at coordinate 1,200,117 of NC_141831.1, read as the reverse complement.
ACCTGAAGTGACTTCATGTTTGTGACTCTAGAGAAGAACCTGAAGCGACGTCATGTTTGTGACTCTAGAGAAGAACCTGAAGTGACTTCATGTTTGTGACTCTAGAGAAGAACATGAAGTGACTTCATGTTTGTGACTCTAGAGAAGAACATGAAGTGACTTCATGTTTGTGACTCTAGAGAAGAACCTGAAGTGACGTCATGTTTGTGACTCTAGAGAAGAACCTGAAGTGACTTCATGTTTGTGACTCTAGAGAAGAACCTGAAGTGACTTCATGTTTGTGACTCTAGAGAAGAACCTGAAGTGACTTCATGTTTGTGACTCTAGAGAAGAACCTGAAGTGACGTCATGTTTGTGACTCTAGAGAAGAACCTGAAGTGACGTCATGTTTGTGACTCTAGAGAAGAACCTGAAGTGACGTCATGTTTGTGACTCTAGAGAAAAACCTGAAGTGACTTCATGTTTGTGACTCTAGAGAAGAACCTGAAGTGACTTCATGTTTGTGACTCTAGAGAAGAACCTGAAGAGACGTCATGTTTGTGACTCTAGAGAAGAACCTGAAGCGACGTCATGTTTGTGACTCTAGAGAAGAACCTGAAGTGACGTCATGTTTGTGACTCTAGAGAAGAGCCTGAAGTGACTTCATGTTTGTGACTCTAGAGAAGAACCTGAAGTGACGTCATGTTTGTGACTCTAGAGAAGAACCTGAAGTGACTTCATGTTTGTGACTCTAGAGAAGAACCTGAAGTGACTTCATGTTTGTGACTCTAGAGAAGAACCTGAAGTGACTTCATGTTTGTGACTCTAGAGAAGAACCTGAAGTGACGTCATGTTTGTGACTCTAGAGAAGAACCTGAAGTGACTTCATGTTTGTGACTCTAGAGAAGAACCTGAAGTGACTTCATGTTTGTGACTCTAGAGAAGAACCTGAAGTGACGTCATGTTTGTGACTCTAGAGAAGAACCTGAAGTGACGTCATGTTTGTGACTCTAGAGAAGAACCAGAAGTGACGTCATGTTTGTGACTCTAGAGAAGAACCTGAAGTGACGTCATGTTTGTGACTCTAGAGAAGAACCAGAAGTGACGTCATGTTTGTGACTCTAGAGAAGAACCTGAAGTGACGTCATGTTTGTGACTCTAGAGAAGAACCTGAAGTGACGTCATGTTTGTGACTCTAGAGAAGAACCTGAAGTGACGTCATGTTTGTGACTCTAGAGAAGAACCTGAAGTGACTTCATGTTTGTGACTCTAGAGAAGAACCTGAAGTGACTTCATGTGTGTGACTCTAGAGAAGAACCTGAAGTGACGTAATGTTTGTGACTCTAGAGAAGAACCTGAAGTGACGTCATGTGTGTGACTCTAGAGAAGAACCTGAAGTGACGTCATGTTTGTGACTCTAGAGAAGAACCTGAAGTGACGTCATGTTTGTGACTCTAGAGAAGAACCTGAAGTGACGTCATGTTTGTGACTCTAGAGAAGAACCTGAAGTGACGTCATGTTTGTGACTCTAGAGAAGAACCTGAAGTGACGTCATGTTTGTGACTCTAGAGAAGAACCTGAAGTGACTTCATGTTTGTGACTCTAGAGAAGAACCTGAAGTGACGTCATGTTTGTGACTCTAGAGAAGAACCTGAAGTGACGTCATGTTTGTGACTCTAGAGAAGAACCTGAAGTGACGTCATGTTTGTGACTCTAGAGAAGAACCTGAAGTGACGTCATGTTTGTGACTCTAGAGAAGAACCTGAAGTGACTTCATGTTTGTGACTCTAGAGAAGAACCTGAAGCGACGTCATGTTTGTGACTCTAGAGAAGAACCTGAAGTGACTTCATGTTTGTGACTCTAGAGAAGAACATGAAGTGACTTCATGTTTGTGACTCTAGAGAAGAACATGAAGTGACTTCATGTTTGTGACTCTAGAGAAGAACCTGAAGTGACGTCATGTTTGTGACTCTAGAGAAGAACCTGAAGTGACTTCATGTTTGTGACTCTAGAGAAGAACCTGAAGTGACTTCATGTTTGTGACTCTAGAGAAGAACCTGAAGTGACTTCATGTTTGTGACTCTAGAGAAGAACCTGAAGTGACGTCATGTTTGTGACTCTAGAGAAGAACCTGAAGTGACGTCATGTTTGTGACTCTAGAGAAGAACCTGAAGTGACGTCATGTTTGTGACTCTAGAGAAGAACCTGAAGTGACTTCATGTTTGTGACTCTAGAGAAGAACCTGAAGTGACTTCATGTTTGTGACTCTAGAGAAGAACCTGAAGTGACGTCATGTTTGTGACTCTAGAGAAGAACCAGAAGTGACGTCATGTTTGTGACTCTAGAGAAGAACCTGAAGTGACGTCATGTTTGTGACTCTAGAGAAGAACCTGAAGTGACGTCATGTTTGTGACTCTAGAGAAGAACCTGAAGTGACGTCATGTTTGTGACTCTAGAGAAGAACCTGAAGTGACTTCATGTGTGTGACTCTAGAGAAGAACCTGAAGTGACGTCATGTTTGTGACTCTAGAGAAGAACCTGAAGTGACGTCATGTTTGTGACTCTAGAGAAGAACCAGAAGTGACGTCATGTTTGTGACTCTAGAGAAGAACCTGAAGTGACGTCATGTTTGTGACTCTAGAGAAGAACCTGAAGTGACGTCACGTTTGTGACTCTAGAGAAGAACCTGAAGTGACGTCATGTTTGTGACTCTAGAGAAGAACCTGAAGTGACGTCATGTTTGTGACTCTAGAGAAGAACCTGAAGTGACTTCATGTGTGTGACTCTAGAGAAGAACCTGAAGTGACGTAATGTTTGTGACTCTAGAGAAGAACCTGAAGTGACGTCATGTGTGTGACTCTAGAGAAGAACCTGAAGTGACGTCATGTTTGTGACTCTAGAGAAGAACCTGAAGTGACGTCATGTTTGTGACTCTAGAGAAGAACCTGAAGTGACGTCATGTTTGTGACTCTAGAGAAGAACCTGAAGTGACGTCATGTTTGTGACTCTAGAGAAGAACCTGAAGTGACGTCATGTTTGTGACTCTAGAGAAGAACCTGAAGTGACTTCATGTTTGTGACTCTAGAGAAGAACCTGAAGTGACGTCATGTTTGTGACTCTAGAGAAGAACCTGAAGTGACGTCATGTTTGTGACTCTAGAGAAGAACCTGAAGTGACGTCATGTTTGTGACTCTAGAGAAGAACCTGAAGTGACGTCATGTTTGTGACTCTAGAGAAGAACCTGAAGTGACGTCATGTTTGTGACTCTAGAGAAGAACCTGAAGTGACGTCATGTTTGTGACTCTAGAGAAGAACCTAAAGTGACTTCATGTTTGTGACTCTAGAGAAGAACCTAAAGTGACGTCATGTTTGTGACTCTAGAGAAGAACCTGAAGTGACGTCATGTTTGTGACTCTAGAGAAGAACCTGAAGTGACGTCATGTTTGTGACTCTAGAGAAGAACCTGAAGTGACGTCATGTTTGTGACTCTAGAGAAGAACCTGAAGTGACGTCATGTGTGTGACTCTAGAGAAGAACCTGAAGTGACGTCATGTTTGTGACTCTAGAGAAGAACCTGAAGTGACGTCATGTTTGTGACTCTAGAGAAGAACCTGAAGTGACGTCATGTTTGTGACTCTAGAGAAGAACCTGAAGTGACGTCATGTTTGTGACTCTAGAGAAGAACCTAAAGTGACTTCATGTTTGTGACTCTAGAGAAGAACCTGAAGTGACGTCATGTTTGTGACTCTAGAGAAGAACCTGAAGTGACGTCATGTTTGTGACTCTAGAGAAGAACCTGAAGTGACGTCATGTTTGTGACTCTAGAGAAGAACCTGAAGTGACGTCATGTTTGTGACTCTAGAGAAGAACCTGAAGTGACGTCATGTGTGTGACTCTAGAGAAGAACCTGAAGTGACGTCATGTTTGTGACTCTAGAGAAGAACCTGAAGTGACGTCATGTTTGTGACTCTAGAGAAGAACCTGAAGTGACGTCATGTTTGTGACTCTAGAGAAGAACCTGAAGTGACGTCATGTTTGTGACTCTAGAGAAGAACCTGAAGTGACGTCATGTTTGTGACTCTAGAGAAGAACCTGAAGTGACGTCATGTTTGTGACTCTAGAGAAGAACCTGAAGTGACGTCATGTTTGTGACTCTAGAGAAGAACCTGAAGTGACTTCATGTGTGTGACTCTAGAGAAGAACCTGAAGTGACGTAATGTTTGTGACTCTAGAGAAGAACCTGAAGTGACGTCATGTGTGTGACTCTAGAGAAGAACCTGAAGTGACGTCATGTTTGTGACTCTAGAGAAGAACCTGAAGTGACGTCATGTTTGTGACTCTAGAGAAGAACCTGAAGTGACGTCATGTTTGTGACTCTAGAGAAGAACCTGAAGTGACGTCATGTTTGTGACTCTAGAGAAGAACCTGAAGTGACGTCATGTTTGTGACTCTAGAGAAGAACCTGAAGTGACGTCATGTTTGTGACTCTAGAGAAGAACCTGAAGTGACGTCATGTTTGTGACTCTAGAGAAGAACCTGAAGTGACGTCATGTTTGTGACTCTAGAGAAGAACCTGAAGTGACGTAATGTTTGTGACTCTAGAGAAGAACCTGAAGTGACTTCATGTGTGTGACTCTAGAGAAGAACCTGAAGTGACGTCATGTTTGTGACTCTAGAGAAGAACCTGAAGTGACGTCATGTTTGTGACTCTAGAGAAGAACCTGAAGTGACGTCATGTTTGTGACTCTAGAGAAGAACCTGAAGTGACGTCATGTTTGTGACTCTAGAGAAGAACCTGAAGTGACGTCATGTTTGTGACTCTAGAGAAGAACCTGAAGTGACGTCATGTTTGTGACTCTAGAGAAGAACCTGAAGTGACGTCATGTTTGTGACTCTAGAGAAGAACCTGAAGTGACTTCATGTTTGTGACTCTAGAGAAGAACCTGAAGTGACTTCATGTTTGTGACTCTAGAGAAGAACCTGAAGTGACGTCATGTTTGTGACTCTAGAGAAGAACCTGAAGTGACGTCATGTTTGTGACTCTAGAGAAGAACCTGAAGTGACGTCATGTTTGTGACTCTAGAGAAGAACCTGAAGTGACGTCATGTTTGTGACTCTAGAGAAGAACCTGAAGTGACGTCATGTTTGTGACTCTAGAGAAGAACCTGAAGTGACGTCATGTTTGTGACTCTAGAGAAGAACCTGAAGTGACGTCATGTTTGTGACTCTAGAGAAGAACCTGAAGTGACGTCATGTTTGTGACTCTAGAGAAGAACCTGAAGTGACGTCATGTTTGTGACTCTAGAGAAGAACCTGAAGAGACGTCATGTTTGTGACTCTAGAGAAGAACCTGAAGTGACGTCATGTTTGTGACTCTAGAGAAGAACCTGAAGAGACGTCATGTTTGTGACTCTAGAGAAGAACCTGAAGTGACGTCATGTTTGTGACTCTAGAGAAGAACCTGAAGTGACGTCATGTTTGTGACTCTAGAGAAGAACCTGAAGAGACGTTACGTTTGTGACTCTAGAGAAGAACCTGAAGTGACTTCATGTTTGTGACTCTAGAGAAGAACCTGAAGTGACGTCATGTTTGTGACTCTAGAGAAGAACCTGAAGTGACTTCATGTTTGTGACTCTAGAGAAGAACCTGAAGTGACTTCATGTTTGTGACTCTAGAGAAGAACCTGAAGTGACTTCATGTTTGTGACTCTAGAGAAGAACCTGAAGTGACTTCATGTTTGTGACTCTAGAGAAGAACCTGAAGTGACTTCATGTTTGTGACTCTAGAGAAGAACCTGAAGTGACGTCATGTTTGTGACTCTAGAGAAGAACCTGAAGTGACTTCATGTTTGTGACTCTAGAGAAGAACCTGAAGTGACTTCATGTTTGTGACTCTAGAGAAGAACCTGAAGGGACTTCATGTGTGTGACTCTAGAGAAGAACCTGAAGTGACTTCATGTTTGTGACTCTAGAGAAGAACCTGAAGTGACTTCATGTTTGTGACTCTAGAGAAGAACCTGAAGTGACGTCATGTTTGTGACTCTAGAGAAGAACCTGAAGTGACTTCATGTTTGTGACTCTAGAGAAGAACCTGAAGTGACTTCATGTTTGTGACTCTAGAGAAGAACCTGAAGTGATGTCATGTTTGTGACTCTAGAGAAGAACCTGAAGTGACTTCATGTTTGTGACTCTAGAGAAGAACCTGAAGTGACGTCATGTTTGTGACTCTAGAGAAGAACCTGAAGTGACTTCATGTTTGTGACTCTAGAGAAGAACCTGAAGTGACTTCATGTTTGTGACTCTAGAGAAGAACCTGAAGTGACTTAATGTTTGTGACTCTCGTAGAGAAGAACCTGATGCGATCAAACATTATTTTGTTCGATATATTATTTGAAAAAAACAAGCTTATAATTCTATAACGTTTTTCTGAACTGTGTAAAATGACTGTTGCACGTCTTGCTCTTTTTATTCTCGATTCATATTTTTTTTTCATCTTTTCCGTGCGTTCAGTGGAAGAGGCGGGAGCTCTGATTGGCTGCTGTGCATGTCAATCAAATTGTCAACCAATTGGGGCACTAACCATTTGATTGACATGCACAGCAGCCAATCAGAGCTCTCTTTACTATTTTCTTATATCATATTTTATTAAATCACACGATCTACTCGCACCCCTGATTCACTTGATTATTGACTTTATTCATTTGATTATTGACTTTATTCATTTGATTATTGACTTTATTCACTTGATTATTGACTTTATTCACTTGATTATTGACTTTATTCAATTCATTATTGACTTTATTTACTTGATTATTGACTATATTCACTTGATTATTGACTTTATTCACTTGATTATTGACTTTATTCACTTGATTATTGACTTTATTTACTTGATTATTGACTTTATTCACTTGATTATTGACAATATCCACTTGATTATTGACTTTATTTACTTGATTATTGACTTTATTCACTTGATTATTGACTATATTCACTTGATTATTGACTTTATTTACTTGATTATTGACTTTATTCCCTTGATTATTGACTATATTCACTTGATTATTGACTTTATTTACTTGATTATTGACTTTATTCACTTGATTATTGACTATATTCACTTGATTATTGACTTTATTTACTTGATTATTGACTTTATTCACTTGATTATTGACTATATTCACTTGATTATTGACTTTATTGACTTGATTATTGACCTTATTCACTTGATTATTGACTTTATTCACTTGATTATTGACTTTATTTACTTGATTATTGACTATATTCACTTGATTATTGACTTTATTCACTTGATTATTGACTTTATTTACTTGATTATTGACTATATTCACTTGATTATTGACTTTATTTACTTGATTATTGACTTTATTTACTTGATTATTGACTATATCCACTTGATTATTGACTTTATTTACTTGATTATTGACTTTATTTACTTGATTATTGACTATATTCACTTGATTATTGACTTTATTCACTTGATTATTGACTGTATTTACTTGATTATTGACTGTATTCACTTGATTGTTTACTTTATTTACTTGATTATTGACTTTATTCACTTGATTATTGACTTTATTCACTTGATTATTGACTATATTCACTTGATTATTGACTTTATTCACTTGATTATTGACTATATTCACTTGATCATTGACTTTATTCAATTGATTATTGACTTTATTCACTTGATTATTGACTATATTCACTTGATTATTGACTTTATTCACTTGATCATTGACTATATTCACTTGATTATTGACTTTATTCACTTGATTATTGACTTTATTCACTTTGTGTCAGAAGAACATCAGAAACATCAGCTGAAACATAATTTCAAACATGTTCTCCATCAGATCCACGAGTGTAGGTGAAGTTTCCTGATGATTAGAAATATATATAATATAATATATAAATATTCCAGTCGTATGTGCGTCTTGTTATTATCATTTTAATGTGAAACATTTTAAGCTTTTATTGTCATTACAGTGATTCAATAACATTGTGTGTTTGTTTTGGTCGTCACAAAACAACAACACAATAACAACATATCAATGTAAACATATAAACACAGTAGATGTTTATAATATATAATATACTCACCTGTCCCTGAACCACAGGTGTGACAGGTCAATGTAGCAGCTGGTTCCCCTGACACTGAATATGTTTGCTAACCCTTCGGGTCAAAGGTCATGTTCTGGACTAAAACATGAATTTAATATGACTGAGTGGAAAATCCCTGAGTTATTTCATCATAACTCCAGGTTCTACCATTGGTGTGAAGCCCTCTAACCGAGCTTAGTCATTGGTTAATCCTTCAGACCTGGTCTCTGATGAAACTCAACGACTGAAGCTGGTGCAGCCTCTCACACCGACCTTCCCGGGTCAGTCGTAGAACCTGAGGTTATGATCAGATAACTCGGGGTTCATAGAGCCCAGGACCCAGGTCAACTGAGGGGGCACGACAGCTCCCAAAAAAACATGATCTACTGACTCTTTGCCACGTGGTGGAGGTTTGCCCTGGCACATGTGGAGGTGGAAGCCCAGGACGCACCGATGTTCTCCGCCCAGACACGCCAGAGTAGGGTCACTGAAGTAGGGTCACTGGAGTACGGTCTCTGAAGTAAGGTCACTGGAGTAGGGTCACTGAAGAAGGGTCACTGAAGTAGGGTCACTGAAATAGTGTCACTGGAGTAGGGTCACTGAAGAAGGGTCACTGAAGTAGGGTCACTGGAGTAGTGTCACTGGAGTAGGGTCACTGAAGAAGGGTCACTGAAGTAGTGTCACTGGAGTAGTGTCACTGGAGTAGGGTCACTGAAGAAGGGTCACTGAAGTAGGGTCACTGGAGTAGTGTCACTGGAGTAGGGTCACTGAAGAAGGGTCACTGAAGTAGTGTCACTGAAGTAGGGTCACTGAAGTAGGGTCACTGAAGTAGTGTCACTGGAGTAGGGTCTCTGAAGTAGTGTCACTGGAGTACGGTCACTGAAGTAGGGTCACTGAAGTAGTGTCACTGGAGTAGCGTCTCTGAAGTAGGGTCACTGGAGTACGGTCACTGAAGTAGGGTCACTGAAGTAGTGTCACTGGAGTAGGGTCTCTGAAGTAGGGTCACTGGAGTAGGGTCACTGAAGTAGGGTCACTGAAGTAGGGTCACTGAAGTAGTGTCACTGGAGTAGGGTCACTGAAGAAGGGTCACTGAAGTAGGGTCACTGGAGTAGTGTCACTGGAGTAGGGTCACTGAAGAAGGGTCACTGAAGTAGGGTCACTGGAGTAGTGTCACTGGAGTAGGGTCACTGAAGAAGGGTCACTGAAGTAGTGTCACTGAAGTAGGGTCACTGAAGTAGGGTCACTGAAGTAGTGTCACTGGAGTAGGGTCTCTGAAGTAGTGTCACTGGAGTACGGTCACTGAAGTAGGGTCACTGAAGTAGTGTCACTGGAGTAGGGTCTCTGAAGTAGGGTCACTGGAGTACGGTCACTGAAGTAGGGTCACTGAAGTAGTGTCACTGGAGTAGGGTCTCTGAAGTAGGGTCACTGGAGTAGGGTCACTGAAGTAGGGTCACTGAAGTAGGGTCACTGAAGTAGTGTCACTGGAGTAGGGTCACTGAAGAAGGGTCACTGAAGTAGGGTCACTGGAGTAGTGTCACTGGAGTAGGGTCACTGGAGTAGGGTCACTGAAGAAGGGTCACTGAAGAAGGGTCACTGAAGTAGTGTCACTGGAGTAGGGTCACTGAAGTAAGGTCACTGAAGTATTGTCACTGGAGTAGGGTCTCTGAAGAAGGGTCACTGAAGTAGTGTCACTGGAGTAGGGTCACTGAAGTAAGGTCACTGAAGTATTGTCACTGGAGTAGGGTCTCTGAAGAAGGGTCACTGAAGTAGTGTCACTGGAGTAGGGTCACTGAAGTAAGGTCACTGAAGTATTGTCACTGGAGTAGGGTCTCTGAAGAAGGGTCACTGAAGTAAGGTCACTGGAGTAGTGTCACTGGAGTAGGGTCACTGAAGAAGGGTCACTGAAGTAGTGTCACTGGAGTAGGGTCACTGAAGTAAGGTCACTGAAGTATTGTCACTGGAGTAGGGTCTCTGAAGTAGTGTCACTGGAGTAGGGTCACTGAAGTAGGGTCACTGGAGTGGTGTCACTGAAGTAGGGACACTGGAGTAGGGTCACTGAAGAAGGGTCACTGCAGGTGTTCCCTCAGACCACTGGGGCAGACCTACTGATGAAGGTCCAGCACCGTCCAGTGAGAAAACCTCAGCAGCATCAACCAGGCCTGGAGGATTGACCCGATGTGAAGCTGGGTCAGAGAACTCCAGATACCAGAGAAGATAACAGACCAGAACCTTCTGTTCAAACACATGGAACCACGAGTGCAGTTCTGTGAACGAGCACTAGAGGGAGACATATAAATAGACATGGTTTTTATTTATTGTTGTTGTTTGTTATTTATGTTTGTTGTTAGAAAGTGTTCAATATTAACCCTTTACAAGAGGTCAAGGTCACGACCTTGAGTAAGGAGACGGAGCAGGTTTGATCCTCTTTATTGACATGAGTTACACAACCTTGAGGAGACTCACACTGAACGTTCTCTGAAGTGACACCATCGTGGTTCTCGCATGTCAACATGTCAACAGGTCAACAGGTCAACAGGTCAACAGGTCAACAGGTCAACAGGTCAACATGTCAACAGGTCAACAGGTCAACATGTCAACAGGTCAACATGTCAACAGGTCAACAGGTCAACATGTCAACATGTCAACATGTCAACAGGTCAACAGGTTAACAGGTCAACAGGTCAACAGGTCAACATGTCAACAGGTCAACAGGTCAACATGTCAACATGTCAACAGGTCAACAGGTCAACAGGTCAACAGGTCAACAGGTCAACATGTCAACATGTCAACAGGTCAACAGGTCAACAGGTCAACAGGTCAACATGTCAATGAACTTTCAAACAAAAACAAAACCTTGTTTCACATTATTTCAAAGAAAGAAACATTAAAGTGCATTTTTCTCCTTGAGTACAACTGTCTTAGAATGAAGGTACACACACACACACACACACACACACACACACACACACACACTCACACACACATACACACTCACACACACACACACACACACACTCACACACACATACACACTCACACACACACACACACACACACACTCACACACACATACACACTCACACACACATACACACTCACACACACACACACACTCACACACACACACACACACTCACACACACACATTTCAGACACACATGAACACAAATAGACAAACATGCACATGAACACAAATAGACAAACATGCACACAAGCACACACATGCACACACACACACACACACACAGACACACACACACACACACACACATACACACCTACACACACACATACACACACATACACACCTACACACACACACACACACACGCATACACATACACACCTACACACACACACATACACACACAAATCAAAATGATTAAATTATTGCTTCTTCAAGTCACATCATCTACTGAGAACCATGAGACATGGAGGTGCTGATCCTCATCATCCAACTCATGTTTCCTGCTCAACAGAACAATGTCAAGGCACGACACCACCGCCCACTCACTCCTGCGCGCATGGACACATTCAAAAACACAACCTCTCGTCTTCATTCAACTTTGGTTTCTCTACACAACTGGACTCACACGTGTTAAAGTACACAACAGTTCTTTGAATATCTCGAGGTATTTGTTTGTAACTTTCCTGTCTGACCAGTTCATTTCCTGTCTGACCAGTTCATTTCCTGTCTGACCAGTTCATTTCCTGTCCGACTAGTTCATTTCCTGTCTGACCAGTTCATTTCCTGTCCGACTAGTTCATTTCCTGTCTGACTAGTTCATTTCCTGTCTGACCAGTTCATTTCCTGTCCGACTAGTTCATTCCTGTCTGACCAGTTAATTTCCTGTCCGACTAGTTCATTTCCTGTCTGACCAGTTCATTTCCTGTCTGACTAGTTAATTTCCTGTCTGACTAGTTCATTTCCTGTCTGACCAGTTCATTTCCTGTCTGACTAGTTCATTTCCTGTCCGACTAGTTCATTTCCTGTCTGACCAGTTCATTTCCTGTCTGACTAGTTCATTTCCTGTCCGACTAGTTCATTTCCTGTCTGACTAGTTAATTTCCTGTCTGACCAGTTAATTTCCTGTCTGACTAGTTCATTTCCTGTCTGACTAGTTCATTTCCTGTCCGACCAGTTCATTTCCTGTCTGACTAGTCCATTTCCTGTCTGACCAGTTCATTTCCTGTCTGACTAGTTAATTTCCTGTCTGACCAGTTCATTTCCTGTACGACCAATTAATTTCCTGTACGACCAGTTAATTTCCTGTCTGACCAGTTCATTTCCTGTCTAACCAATTTATTTCCTGTCTGACCATTTAATTTCCTGTCTGACCAGTTCATTTCCTGTCTAACCAATTTATTTCTTGTCTGACCAGTTCATTTCCTGTCTGACCAGTTCATTTCCTATCTAACCAATTCATTTCCTGTCTGACCAGTTCATTTCCTGTCCAACCAATTCATTTCCTGTCTGACCAGTTCATTTCCTGTCTAACCAATTCATTTCCTGTCTAACCAGTTCATTTCCTGTCTGACCATTTAATTTCCTGTCTAACCAGTTCATTTCCTGTCTAACCAGATCATTTCCTGTCTGACCAGATCATTTCCTGTCTGACCAGGTCAGACTGTTGCATATACTTTCCTTGAACACTGTTAAAGCAGCAGATATCAAAACATGTCATTCATTCTGGCGTGTTAATATGTTTGCATGGTTACATGAACATGCTTCATTTATTATTAAAGCAGCATCTAGTCTTTGATCTAAGGCGGAGTTTTTTGCTCTTGGATTTCAAGCTTCATGTTGTTCTGTCCACAGGAAGAACGTAAACAGGCACCTTTGCATTGACTTGAAGCACAAGCTGCGATCTTCTCGACATCTGGAGAAACATCTGGAGAAACATCTGGAGAAACATCTGCTTCAGGGTCGAGAGAAACCAGTTCATCGTTGAAACAAACGAGATCAAACAAGGTTTGTTGACGTTAGCGTATCTTAGCCTAGCATTAGCGCGGCTAGCACTAGCATGCTATGCTACAGTTAGCGAAGGCTTTCATGGTTAACTTTATCTCCACAAAAATAGTCTTTCAAACAAATAATAAATGTTTTGTTAAATTCAAGCCTTTTTCCTTTAATTTAGCTAAAAATAACCTGATCTATGAGTGTCTGTCGTGACGTTGAATCTACCACATGATCAAGAAGTTGTTGAGATGCTTCCGTTCATGACCTTCTCGTGCTAAATCAACTGAAGTCGTGAACATGGAGGTGAGGACCAGCATCACTTCTTCTTTGGTGTGGGTTTGGGTTCCACCTTGGATCCCGAGAGGCCGTTTTCTGTGTTGTCGATCCCTGAAGACGTCACCAGACACTCCTTGCTGTGGAGAGAAGACGTGAGAAGGTGTCGCTGCTGCAGAGGAACCTGAAGAACTCACTTCTTCTCCTCCATCTTGGACAGAACGAAGAGCGTGAAGTTCTTCAGCAGCATGAAGCCCATGAGCAGAGCGATGGCTCCGCCCACCGTGGAGGCGATCAAGATGGTGAGAGTGTTGTCCACGACCCTCACTGTGACAAACATGTTACGTCTTCTTCTCACCATACTGTCGTTAACATTGATACTACACATGTATACTTGTTACTACACTATCACAACACCAGAGTCAAGTACTGGACAATACTACACATGTATACTTGTTACTACACTATCACAACACCAGAGTCAAGTACTGGACAATACTACACATGTATACTTGTTACTACACTATCACAACACCAGAGTCAAGTACTGGACAATACTACACATGTATACTTGTACTACACTATCACAACACCAGAGTCAAGTACTGGACAATACTACACATGTATACTTGTTACTACACTATCACAACACCAGAGTCAAGTACTGGACAATACTACACATATATACTTGTTACTACACTATCACAACACCAGAGTCAAGTACTGGACAATACTACACATATATACTTGTTACTACACTATCACAACACCAGAGTCAAGTACTGGACAATACTACACATATATACTTGTTACTACACTATCACAACACCAGAGTCAAGTACTGGGCAATACTACACATATATACTTGTTACTACACTATCACAACACCAGAGTCAAGTACTGGACAATACTACACATGTATACTTGTTACTACACTATCACAACACCAGAGTCAAGTACTGGACAATACTACACATATATACTTGTTACTACACTATCACAACACCAGAGTCAAGTACTGGACAATACTACACATATATACTTGTTACTACACTATCACAACACCAGAGTCAAGTACTGGACAATACTACACATATATACTTGTTACTACACTATTACAACACCAGAGTCAAGTACTGGGAAATACTACACATATATACTTGTTACTTCACTATCACAACACCAGAGTCAAGTACTGGACAATACTACACATATATACTTGTTACTACACTATCACAACACCAGAGTCAAGTACTGGACAATACTACACATGTATACTTGTTACTACACTATCACAACACCAGAGTCAAGTACTGGACAATACTACACATATATACTTGTTACTTCACTATCACAACACCAGAGTCAAGTACTGGACAATACTACACATATATACTTGTTACTACACTATCACAACACCAGAGTCAAGTACTGGACAATACTACACATATATACTTGTTACTACACTATCACAACACCAGAGTCAAGTACTGGACAATACTACACATACATACTTGTTACTACACTATCACAACACCAGAGTCAAGTACTGGACAATACTACACATATATACTTGTTACTTCACTATCACAACACCAGAGTCAAGTACTGGACAATACTACACATGTATACTTGTTACTACACTATCACAACACCAGAGTCAAGTACTGGACAATACTACACATATATACTTGTTACTACACTATCACAACACCAGAGTCAAGTACTGGACAATACTACACATATATACTTGTTACTACACTATCAAAACACCAGAGTCAAGTACTGGACAATACTACACATGTATACTTGTTACTACACTATCACAACACCAGAGTCAAGTACTGGACAATACTACACATATATACTTGTTACTTCACTATCACAACACCAGAGTCAAGTACTGGACAATACTACACATATATACTTGTTACTACACTATCACAACACCAGAGTCAAGTACTGGACAATACTACACATATATACTTGTTACTACACTATCACAACACCAGAGTCAAGTACTGGACAATACTACACATGTATACTTGTTACTACACTATCACAACACCAGAGTCAAGTACTGGACAATACTACACATATATACTTGTTACTACACTATCACAACACCAGAGTCAAGTACTGGACAATACTACACATATATACTTGTTACTACACTATCACAACACCAGAGTCAAGTACTGGACAATACTACACATATATACTTGTTACTACACTATCACAACACCAGAGTCAAGTACTGGACAATACTACACATATATACTTGTTACTACACTATCACAACACCAGAGTCAAGTACTGGACAATACTACACATATATACTTGTTACTACACTATCACAACACCAGAGTCAAGTACTGGACAATACTACACATGTATACTTGTTACTACACTATCACTATATATACATTGTATCATTGTATTGTGATACGTATCAACACAATCTTGACAAACACACTAATTCAAACTTTTAACACAGAAAATGTGATATTTAAATTGCAATAATCAAATGAATTAATGTTTACTATAATACTAGTGTGTATAGTTTACTAGACAACAGTCCGTCATGTGATCTTCAACGACGATCAAAAATCATCTAATGCTTCAAAACCATCATAGATGTAACTCACACTCCTCCACCACGATCAGACTGAAGATGGCGCTGTGGTTCTTGAACTTCTCTTTGGGGTTCCTCCCAAAACACGTGTACTGGCCTCCATCTTCGAACGTGATGTTCCACAGCAGGATGGAGACGTTCTTGTTCTGGTTCTTCCCGATGAATTCCACTCGGTCGCGGAAAACCTTCACGTTCGGCACCGACTCCTCTGACGGGATCGTGGCCTCACACACCTGAGAGCAGAGACTCACCGTCACGATGACCTTCAAGTTGACCTTCATGATGACCTACAAGTTGACCTTTGTGATGACGTCACAATGACTGAACAATGACCTTCAAGATGACCTTCATGATGACCGAACAATGACCTTCAAGATGACCTTCATGATGACCTTCATGATGACATCACAATGACTGAACAATGACCTTTATGATGACGTCAAAATGACCGAACAATGACCTTCACGAATGACCATCAACATTACCATCTTGGGTCGTCACGATCATCATCATGATGACCATCAACATGACCTTCATAATGACCATCAACATGACCTTCATAATAAAGATCAACATGACCTTCACGATGACCTTCATGATGACCATCAACATTACCATCTTGGGTCGTCACGATCATCATCATGATGACCATCAACATGACCTTCATAATGACCATCAACATGACCATCAACATGACCTTCATGATGACCATCAACATGACCTTCACGATGACCATCATGATGACCATCAACATGACCATCATGATGACCATCAACATCACCTTCATGAGGTCATCATGATGACCATCAACATGACCTTCACGATGACCTTCACGATGACCATCATGATGACCATCAACATGACCATCATGATGACCATCAACATGACCTTCATGATGACCATCATGATGACCATCATGATGACCATCAACATGACCTTCCCGATGACCATCATGATGACCATCAACATGACCTTCCCGATGACCATCAACATGACCTTCATAATGACCATCAACATGACCTTCACGATGACCATCAACATGACCTTCAACATGACCATCAACATGACCTTCACGATGACCTTCAACATGACCATCATGATGACCATCAACATGACCTTCACGATGACCATCAACATGACCTTCAACATGACCATCAACATGACCTTCACGATGACCATCAACATGACCTTCATGATGACCATCAACATGACCTTCACGATGACCATCAACATGACCTTCATGATGACCTTCACGATGACCATCAACATGACCTTCATGATGACCATCAACATGACCTTCACGATGACCATCAACATGACCTTCATGATGACCATCAACATGACCTTCATGATGACCATCAACATGACCATCAACATGACCATCAACATGACCTTCAACATGACCTTCACGATGACCATCAACATGACCATCATGATGACCATCAACATGACCTTCATGATGACCTTCACGATGACCATCAACATGACCTTCATGATGACCTTCACGATGACCATCAACATGACCTTCATGATGACCATCAACATGACCTTCAACATGACCTTCATGATGACCATCAACATGACCTTCCCGATGACCATCAACATGACCTTCATGATGACCATCAACATGACCTTCATGATGACCATCAACATGACCTTCCCGATGACCATCAACATGACCATCATGATGACCATCAACATGACCTTCACGATGACCATCATGATGGCCATCATGATGACCATCAACATGACCATCAACATGACCATCATGATGACCTTCAACATGACCTTCACGATGACCATCAACATGACCTTCATGATGACCATCAACATGACCTTCAACATGACCTTCACGATGACCATCAACATGACCTTCAACATGACCATCATGATGACCATCAACATGACCTTCACGATGACCATCAACATGACCTTCACGATGACCATCAACATGACCTTCAACATGACCATCATGATGACCATCAACATGACCTTCACGATGACCATCAACATGACCTTCACGGTGAGCGATGACAAACCTTGACCATGGTGCCGTCCTGGTTGAACTGCCAGTTGAAGTAGAGGTTGTCTATGCCGATGCAGCTGGCGTAGGTGCAGGGCAGCATGACGGTGCTGCCGTTCACGGCCTCCAGGACCGGGATCTTACCGACCAGCATCTCCAGCCCTTGAGCAGACCAGAGACCTGCACAGATCAACACCTCAGGGTCAGTCCATGTTGTTGTTCCTTCAAATCACACCAGCATCAGGATTATTTCATTATTAAACAACAAGTCTAACCCTTGTGTTGTCACCGGGTCAAAGGTCAACGACCTCCCTGGCCTCCATAAATACATCTGCAGTGGTGGAGGTCGTTGACCTTTGACCCGGAGACGACACAAACAAGAGTGTTTCTATATTTCTATTTATAAATAATGGTTGTGTTTATTTTATTTTTCTCTCTTGACGAACCAAACATGTTAATTAAATAATAATTGAAGATAATTAAGATTTATTTATAACCAGTAGTTTGTTATCATACATTTTTTATATTGATTAGAAATATTCAAGTTACTAAATGTATTAATTATCAAATAAAAATACGTTCATTAAGAATCAAATATGAACTTTTTAAAAATTAAATTATTAAAAAACTAAATGAAACATTTGTATACAAACAAAGTATAATTAAATGATTTAAAACATGATATAAAACGTTTATTAAACATTTATTCTTCTGATTTAATCACGATCTGACCTTGAATCCTTCAAACCTCCTGCTGACGAATCATCTCAGTTATAAATGGCTCCCTCTAGTGTGCGCGCGCATCAGCGCAGGCTGACGTCAGCAGAAACGCAGCAGAAACTCAGACCAAACACAACTTTATTGAAACGACACGTGAACAGTGTGAAGGTCAAGGTCGCGAGGACGAGAGAAGCCGGAGGTCAAACGTGAGAAGGTTATTGATCGTCTCCCCCCCCCCCCCCCCTGCAGCTGCTCCACTGCAGCAGTGAGTTTGCAGAAAGTACCTCGGCGGCCATCTTTGTTGTGTCGTCACTCCACTCCTGCAACACAACAAACATGGCCGCCCTGTTGCGCCGCGAGCACCTGGAGACCACGTTTATGATGCAACACAGACTCGCACCAGCAACTCTCATCTGTTTGAAGCTACATTTGTTAGCATGTTGTTATGTCCCTGCTAATGCTAACGCCAGCTATGCTAGCTAGCGTAACGACCAGATGCTAACTCTGAGTCAAAGAAACCATGTTTTCAGTTTTTAAAAACATTTGTTTGAACAGTTTATTCCTTATTCTATTACTGGACTGCTAAGCTAAGCTAACAGCTAGCTAGCTTCAGTTGTATGCTAACAAAAAGATGAATAAAACATGTGAGATTAAAATGACAAGACAATTCAAGCTAAATATCAAATATTGGAGGTGAGTCAGGGTAAGAAACTAGTTCTTTCACGTATAAATATATACATATATTTGTTGAGTGAAAGTACCTCGAGTGTGTTTCAATGTAACTATTAATTCTACTAAGTTTATATCCTGTACACATGTTACAAAGACACTGTTTCTTTCTGTGTCATCATAGAGCAGAAGTCGTCAAGTTTATTATGTTGATTAGATGTTTGCGGCAGTTAGTTTAACCACAGTAACAAAAATACATGTAAACTAGTTAAAGTAGATACAAAGTAAAATCAGGCTAAGCTAAGCTAAGCTAAGCTAAGCTAAGCTAGCGGCCAGCAGTGCTAGCTGCATGAGAGTCAATGAAATAACAAACATTATGTTTTATTAATAATCATGTAATGTGTGATAAATGGAATTAATTAGTTTATGTTGAATAAACAATAATAATAAATTATTATAATACATTTTTATAATAAATGATAATAATAAAAAATAATAAAAAATAATTATAATAAATAATAAATAATAATAATAAATTATTATAATAAATAATTATAATAAATGAATGATATTAAAGATAAATATCAACTATTTCTGCAGGTTTTCTTACTTTTAAGAGACACATCAGCAGACGCACAATATTAGACAACAACACACAGCATCACATAACCAAAGAGCAACGTCACAACACCACAAAACAATACACAACATTAGACAGCGTCACACAACAATACACAACATGACACAACATTTACAACAATACACAACATGAAACAACCTCATACAACATGACACAACAATACACAACATGACACAACAATACACAACTTGAAACAACCTCATACAACATGACACAACAATACACAAAATGACACAACAATACACAACATGACACAACAATACACAACAATACACAACATGACACAACAATACACAACATGACACAACAATACACAACGTTAAACAACCTACTAAGCCTAACACAACATGACACAACCTAACACAACACAACCTAAAACAACACAACACAACACAACACAACACAAACCAACAAAACACAACACAACCTAACACAACACTTACCTAACACAACTTAACCTAACACAACCCAACCCAACACAACACAACACAACACAACACAACACAACAGAAACATGACACAACCTAACACAACATGCACAACAGAACACAACTATCCACAATGTTAAACAACCTAACACAACCTAACGTAACACAACACAACCTAACGTAACACAACACAACCTAACACAACACAACCTAACACAACCCAACACAACACAACAGCACTGGTGGACCATAGTTACCGAGCAGGAGGACCAGGACGACGACTCGTGGCCTCAGAAGGACCTCGACCTCCATCTTCTTCCTTCAGGTCACAGGAGCTGAAGCTGAAGCACGTCGACGTTCAAACTCACCTCCTTCTCCTGCTGCAGTCAGTGAGGAGCATGTTCCTGTGAACACTCTCGTCCTTCAGGAGAACTTTTCTCGTGGCTGCTGGCGAAGAGCCACCTCCTCACCCTCCTCACTCTCCTCACACCTCCTCCTCCTCCTCCTCCTCACCCTCGCCTCCCTCGCCTCCCCCGCCTGAGCCTCTTTGCAGACTCACCACTTTTGTTGGAGGACGAGAGAAAGTTCTGCAGTGCAGGTTGTGGAGGAGGTGCTGTGGTGGAGGAGGTGCTGTGGTGGAGGAGGTGCTGTGATGGAGGAGGTGCTGTGGTGGAGGAGGTGCTGTGGTGGAGGAGGTGCTGTGATGGAGGAGGTGCTGTGGTGGAGGAGGTGCTGTGGTGGAGGAGGTGCTGTGGTGGAGGAGGTGCTGTGATGGAGGAGGTGCTGTGGTGGAGGAGGTGCTGTGATGGAGGAGGTGCTGTGGTGGAGGAGGTGCTGTGGTGGAGGAGGTGCTGTGATGGAGGAGGTGATGTGGTGGAGGAGGTGCTGTGGTGGAGGAGGTGCTGTGGAGGAGGTGCTGTGGAGGAGGTGCTGTGGTGGAGGAGGTGCTGTGGTGGAGGAGGTGCTGTGGTGGAGGAGGTGCTGTGATGGAGGAGGTGCTGTGGTGGAGGAGGTGCTGTGGTGGAGGAGGTGCTGTGGTGGAGGAGGTGCTGTGATGGAGGAGGTGCTGTGGTGGAGGAGGTGCTGTGGTGGAGGAGGTGCTGTGGAGGAGGTGCTGTGGTGGAGGAGGTGCTGTGGTGGAGGAGGTGCTGTGGTGGAGGAGGTGCTGTGATGGAGGAGGTGCTGTGGTGGAGGAGGTGCTGTGGAGGAGGTGCTGTGGTGGAGGATGTGCTGTGGTGGAGGAGGTTCTGTTGTGGAGGAGGTGCTGTGGTGGAGGAGGTGCTGTGGTGGAGGAGGTGCTGTGGTGGAGGAGGTGCTGTGGAGGAGGTGCTGTGGTGGAGGAGGTGCTGGTGTGGAGGAGGTGCTGTGGAGGAGGTTCTGTGGTGGAGGAGGTGCTGGTGTGGAGGAGGTGCTGTTGTGGAGGAGGTGCTGTTGTGGAGGAGGTGCTGTTGTGGAGGAGGTGCTGTGGTGGAGGAGGTGCTGTGATGGAGGAGGTGCTGTGGTGGAGGAGGTGCTGTGATGGAGGAGGTGCTGTGATGGAGGAGGTGCTGTGATGGAGGAGGTGCTGGTGTGGAGGAGGTGCTGTGGTGGAGGAGGTGCTGTTGTGGAGGAGGTGCTGTGGTGGAGGAGGTGCTGTGATGGAGGAGGTGCTGGTGTGGAGGAGGTGCTGTGGTGGAGGAGGTGCTGTGATGGAGGAGGTGCTGTGGTGCAGGAGGTGCTTAGGAGGAGGAGGTGCTGTGGTGCAGGAGGTGCTGTGGTGGAGGAGGTGCTGTGATGGAGGAGGTGCTGGTGTGGAGGAGGTGCTGTGATGGAGGAGGTGCTGTGGTGGAGGAGGTGCTGGTGTGGAGGAGGTGCTGTGGTGGAGGAGGTGCTGTGATGGAGGAGGTGCTGTGGTGCAGGAGGTGCTTAGGAGGAGGAGGTGCTGTGGTGCAGGAGGTGCTGTGGTGGAGGAGGTGCTGTGATGGAGGAGGTGCTGGTGTGGAGGAGGTGCTGTGATGGAGGAGGTGCTGTGATGGAGGAGGTGCTGTGATGGAGGAGGTGCTGGTGTGGAGGAGGTGCTGTGATGGAGGAGGTGCTGTGGTGGAGGAGGTGCTGTTGTGGAGGAGGTGCTGTGGTGGAGGAGGTGCTGTGGAGGAGGTGCTGGTGTGGAGGAGGTGCTGGTGTGGAGGAGGTGCTGTGGTGGAGGAGGTGCTGTGGTGGAGGGGGTGCTGTGGTGGAGGAGGCGCTGTGGTGGAGCAGGTGCTGTGGTGGAGGAGGTGCTGTGGTGGAGGAGGTTCTGTGGTGGAGGAGGTGCTGTGGAGGAGGTGCTGGTGTGGAGGAGGTGCTGGTGTGGAGGAGGTGCTGTGGTGCAGGAGGTGCTGTGGTGGAGGAGGTGCTGTGGTGGAGGAGGTGCTGGTGTGGAGGAGGTGCTGTGGTAGAGGAGGT
>NC_141831.1:1164742-1174742 GCF_982586985.1 Callionymus lyra | reverse complement strand
GAGAGGAGAGGAGAGGAGGAGGAGAGGAGGAATAGAGGAGAGAATGAGGAGGAGGAGAGGAGGAATAGAGGAGAGAAGAGGAGAGAAGAGGAGAGGAGGAGGAGAGGAGGAGGAGGAGAGGAGGAGGGGAGGAGGAGGAGAGGAGGAGGAGAGGAGGAGGGGAGGAGGAGAGGAGGAGGAGAGGAGGAGGGGAGGAGGAGAGGAGGAGGAGAGGAGGAGGAGAGGAGGAGGAGAGGAGGAGGAGGAGGAGAGGAGGAGAGGAGGAGGAGGAGGAGAGGAGGAGGAGGAGGAGAGGAGGAGAGGAGGAGAGGAGGAGAGGAGGAGGAGAGGAGGAGGAGGACGAGAGGAGGAGGAGGAGGAGAGGAGGAGAGGAGGAGGAGGAGGAGAGGAGGAGGAGGAGGAGAGGAGGAGAGGAGGAGAGGAGGAGAGGAGGAGGAGAGGAGGAGGAGGACGAGAGGAGGAGGAGGAGAGGAGGAGGAGAGGAGGAGGAGGACGAGAGGAGGAGGAGGAGGAGAGGAGGAGAGGAGGAGAGGAGGAGGAGGAGGAGAGGAGGAGGAGGAGGAGAGGAGGAGAGGAGGAGAGGAGGAGAGGAGGGGAGGAGGAGAGGAGGGGAGGAGTCAACAGTGTCTTCTCTCTCTCCGTCACTGAGAGTCACTGCAGCAAAGCTGGGAAATGGTCCAGAAGTGAGAGAAGAAGAAAAAAGTGATGCAGGAAGAAAATAAGTTCATTGTGACGTCATGATGATCATATGAACTCATCCATCCATCCATCAATCATCCATCAATCATCCATCAATCATCCATCCATCATCCATCAATCATCCATCCATCTATCATCCATCATCCATCAATCATCCAATCATCCATCAATCATCCATCCATCATCCATCCATCAATCATCCATCCATCTATCATCCATCATCCATCAATCATCCAATCATCCATCAATCATCCATCCATCATCCATCCATCAATCATCCATCCATCATCCATCAATCAATCATCCATCATCCATCCATCAATCATCCTTCAATCATCCATCAATCATCCAATCATCCATCCATCCATCCATCAATCATCCATCAATCATCCAATCATCCATCCATCAATCATCCATCCATCATCCATCCATCAATCATCCTTCAATCATCCATCAATCATCCTTCAATCATCCATCAATCATCCATCAATCATCCATTAATCATCCATCAATCATCCATCAATCATCCTTCAATCATCCAACAATCATCCTTCAATCATCCATCAATCATCCTTCAATCATCCATCAATCATCCATCAATCATCCATCAATCATCCTTCAATCATCCATCAATCATCCATCAATCATCCATCAATCATCCATCAATCATCCTTCAATCATCCATCAATCATCCATCAATCATCCATCAATCATCCATCAATCATCCTTCAATCATCCATCAATCATCCATCAATCATCCATCAATCATGTGCGCAGGAAGTTCAAGAATTCAAGATTGAAACAAATATTTTGAACTCGTTTCTCTCTCAAGACAAACTTCCTGTTTCATTTCCTGCAGGACATGTTGGACGTGAATCCACTTAAGTCCGGATCTCTCTTGTTTACTGTTTTACCCAGAGTTCCTTGTGTTCTCCTGACCTCGCTCACCTCACGTACACCTCCTTCTGGACATTTAGTTTCCTGTGAAGGAGTTTGAAGAAAACCTTCAATTGTACTCACTTCAAGCTAACATGCTTACATGCTAACACGCTAACATGCTAACACGCTAACATGCTAACACGATCCTGAGATCGACTTTTACTGAGCAGACATGATTCTTCCTCACATTTGGAGTTGCTGATCCTCATCGCTTTAGACTTACACGCCAACTTTCCAGGAAGGAGAGTTTGTAGTCTGTATGTGATCACATGACACACATACATGATCATATGACACACATACATGATCACATGACACACATACATGATCACATGACACACATACATGATCACATGACACACATACATGATCACATGACACACATACATGATCATATGACACACATACATGATCACATGACACACATACATGATCACATGACACACATACATGATCACATGACACACATACATGATCACATGACACACATACCTGATCACATGACACACATACATGATCACATGACACACATACATGATCACATGACACACATACATGATCACATGACACACATACATGATCACATGACACACATACATGATCACATGACACACATACTTGATCACATGACACACATACATGATCACATGACACACATACATGATCACATGACACACATACATGATCACATGACACACATACCTGATCACATGACACACATACCTGATCACATGACACACATACATGATCACAAGACACACATACATGATCACATGACACACATACATGATCACATGACACACATACATGATCACATGACACACATACATGATCACATGACACACATATATGATCACATGGCCCACATATACATGATCACATGACACACATACATGATCACATGACACACATACCTGATCACATGACACACATACATGATCACATGACACACATACGTGATCACATGACACACATACATGATCACATGACACACATACATGATCACATGACACACATACATGATCACATGACACACATTAATGATCACATGACACACATTAATGATCACATGACACACATACATGATCACATGACACACATACATGATCACATGACACACATACATGATCACATGACACACATACATGATCACATGACACACATACATGATCACATGACACACATACTTGATCACATGACACACATACATGATCACATGACACACATACATGATCACATGACACACATACCTGATCACATGACACACATACATGATCACATGACACACATACGTGATCACATGACACACATACATGATCACATGACACACATACATGATCACATGATACACATTAATGATCACATGACACACATTAATGATCACATGACAGACATACATGATCACATGACACACATACATGATCACATGACACACATACGTGATCACATGACACACATACATGATCACATGACACACATACGTGATCACATGACACACATACATGATCACATGACACACAAACGTGATCACATGACACACATACATGATCACATGACACACATACATGATCACATGACACACATACGTGATCACATGACACACATACATGATCACATTACACACATACATGATCACATGACACACAAACGTGATCACATGACACACATACATGATCACATGACACACATACATGATCACATGACACACATACGTGATCACATGACACACATACATGATCGCATGACACACATACCTGATCACATGACACACATACCTGATCACATGACACACATACCTGATCACATGACACACATACATGATCACATTACACACATACATGATCACATGACACACAAACGTGATCACATGACACACATACATGATCACATGACACACATACATGATCACATGACACACATACGTGATCACATGACACACATACATGATCGCATGACACACATACCTGATCACATGACACACATACCTGATCACATGACACACATACATGATCACATGACACACATACATGATCACATGACACACATACCTGATCACATGACACACATACCTGATCACATGACACACATACATGATCACATGACACACATACATGATCACATGACACACATACATGATCACATGACACACATACATGATAACATGACACACATACATGATCACATGACACACATACCTGATCACATGACACACATACATGAACACATGACACCCATACATGAACACATGACACACATACATGATCACATTACACACATACATGATCACATGACATACATACATGAACACATGACACACATACATGATCACATGACACACATACATGATCACATGACACACATACATGATCACATGACACACATACATCATCACATAAAATCTCTCCCCCTTTGTTGGGAACCCCTACTGTCTCTGAGCCCATCTCCTCCTCTTGGTCATCCTTCACTGCTGTATCTTTGGGTGACATTTCAGCTCTAGTGAACAAGATGAAACCCTCCTCTTGCTCAGATGACGTCCTTCCTTGTAGGCTTTTTATCAAAGTATTTGATGTAATTGGCCCCTGAGTTACCAATATGGTGAACCTCTCCCTTTCCACAGGGGTTTTTCCCAATGCATTTAAACATGCCATTGTGGAGCCTCTGCTCAAAAAACCAGGCTTAGACCCAACTGACCTCAGTAATTTCAGGCCTATTTCTAAGCTCCCTTTCTTGTCCAAGATCTTGGAGAAGGTGGTGTCCGAGCAGCTGTCTTTGTTCCTGGATCAGAGCGACATCCATGAGAAGTTTCAGTCTGGCTTCCGTTAACATCACTCTACGGAGACAGCTTTATTGAAAGTGTCCAGTGACATCATGATGTCGGCTGACTCTGGTAAATTCCCTGTTCTGGTTCTCTTGGATCTGTCGTCAGCCTTTGACACAGTTGATCACCAGATCCTGCTGAGAAGACTGAGGGATGAAGACTGTCTGGGTCTGTGTTAGAATGGTTCTCATCTTACCTTTCTGGGCGCAGTTTTAGTGTATCTGCCAATCAAATGAGGTCTGAATCGGCAGATCTGTTGTGTGGAGTCCCTCAAGGTTCTGTTCTGGGTCCTTTATTGTTTTTGCTGTACTTGATTCCCCTTGGTAAAATCATTCAGAGATTTCCAGATGTTTCTTATCACATTTTTGCTGATGACATCCAGCTCTACTGCTCTTTTGACCCAACTGAGCCCCAAAGGCTGAACTTAGTCAATTGTTTGCTAGAAATCAAACAATGAGTGAAAACACTTTACAGCTTAATGTGGACAAAACTGAAACTCTGGTGATTGTTGATGATAAGATTCCAGGGTTGAGTCAGTACTTGAGTGACTTATGTCAGTCTGTCAAACTGAGCCTGAGAAACCTGGGTGTTGTATTTGATAAAGACATGTCTCTTGTTCAACACTGTAGAAAACTGACCAGAAACTGTTTCCTTCAACTGAGAAAAATCTCTTAACTTAGGAAAATGTTGTCACAACATGATCTGGAGCTTATAATCCATGCGTTTGTTTCTTCTCGTCTGGACTATTGTAACAGTTTGTTTTCATGTC
Organism: Callionymus lyra; assembly: GCF_982586985.1. NCBI lineage: Eukaryota > Metazoa > Chordata > Actinopteri > Syngnathiformes > Callionymidae > Callionymus > Callionymus lyra. The sequence goes on along the minus strand of NC_141831.1, from coordinate 1,169,517 downwards.
TTAACAAGAAGGATCGTCTCGTCTGCAGTTGATTCAGAATTCTGAGCCGCTCTAGTAGAAGAACTCACATTTCTCCTTCAAACTCTTCACTGGCTTCCAGTTTCTTTCAGGATCAACTTTAAAATTCTGGTTCTTACTTTCAGATCTATTCATGGTCAGGCTCCTCCTTACATCACTGAATTGATCCAGCCTTACACCCCAGCTCGGGCTCTGAGGTCTGTGGATCAGAATCTACTTATGGTTCCACGCACACGGCTCAGGACCAGAGGAGAGAAATCTTTTCAGGCTGTTGCTCCTAAGCTTTGGAACGATCTTCTCTCTCTTTGCGCTTGATGGAGTCTACTGACTCCTTTAAGAAACATCTGTGTTTGATGATCTACTGACTCCTTTAAGAAACATCTGTGTTTGATGATCTACTGACTCCTTTAAGAAACATCTGTGTTTGATGATCTACTGACTCCTTTAAGAAACATCTGTGTTTGATGATCTACTGACTCCTTTAAGAAACATCTGTGTTTGATGATCTACTGACTCCTTTAAGAAACATCTGTGTTTGATGATCTACTGACTCCTTTAAGAAACATCTGTGTTTGATGATCTACTGACTCCTTTAAGAAACATCTGTGTTTGATGATCTACTGACTCCTTTAAGAAACATCTGTGTTTGATGATCTACTGACTCCTTTAAGAAACATCTGTGTTTGATGATCTACTGACTCCTTTAAGAAACATCTGTGTTTGATGATCTACTGACTCCTTCAAGAAACATCTGTGTTTGATGATCTACTGACTCCTTCAAGAAACATCTGTGTTTGATGATCTACTGACTCCTTTAAGAAACATCTGTGTTTGATGATCTACTGACTCCTTTAAGAAACATCTGTGTTTGATGATCTACTGACTCCTTCAAGAAACATCTGTGTTTGATGATCTACTGACTCCTTCAAGAAACATCTGTGTTTGATGATCTACTGACTCCTTTAAGAAACATCTTAAGACGTTTCTATTTGTTCAGGCTTTTCCTTGAATTTCTCGAACTCCTGTGTTGTTCTCGGTGTTGTCTTGATCTTTGAAGTATGTACTGTTTTGAGTATTGTTTTGATTGTTAAAGCGCTTTGTGACCCTGGTCTCGAAAAGCGCTATATAAATAAATATTACTTACTTACTTACTTACTTACATACCTGATCACATGACACACATACATGATCACATGACACACATACATGATCACATGACACACATACCTGATCACATGACACACATACATGATCACATGACACACATACATGATCACATGACACACATACATGATCACATGACACACATACCTGATCACATGACACACATACCTGATCACATGACACACATACATGATCACATGACACACATACCTGATCACATGACACACATACCTGATCACATGACACACATACCTGATCACATGACACACATACATGATCACATGACACACATACCTGATCACATGACACACATACCTGATCACATGACAGACATACATGATCACATGACACACATACATGATCACATGACACACATACATGATCACATGACACACATACCTGATCACATGACACACATACATGATCACATGACACACATACCTGATCACATGACACACATACATGATCACATGACACACATACATGATCACATGACACACATACCTGATCACATGACACACATACATGATCACATGACAGACATACCTGATCACATGACACACATACCTGATCACATGACACACATACATGATCACATGACAGACATACCTGATCACATGACACACATACCTGATCACATGACACACATACCTGATCACATGACACACATACATGATCACATGACACACATACCTGATCACATGACACACATACCTGATCACATGACAGACATACATGATCACATGACACACATACATGATCACATGACACATACATGATCACATGACACACATACCTGATCACATGACACACATACATGATCACATGACACACATACCTGATCACATGACACACATACCTGATCACATGACACACATACATGATCACATGACACACATACATGATCACATGACACACATACATGATCACATGACACACATACATGATCACATGACACACATACATGATCACATGACACACATACCTGATCACATGACACACATACCTGATCACATGACACATACATGATCACATGACAGACATACCTGATCACATGACACACATACCTGATCACATGACACACATACATGATCACATGACACACATACATGATCACATGACACACATACCTGATCACATGACACACATACCTGATCACATGACACACATACATGATCACATGACACACATACCTGATCACATGACACAAATAAATGATCACATGACACACACATGATACTCTGAGTGTCTGACAGAAGTTCTACTCTGAGGTTGTTTATGTGACCAGAATGTTTCAAGGTTGTGTGAACCAGTTGTTTACACTTTGATAAACACGAGCAGAGTTTGTTTTCTCGTCTGCACGAGGCTTCATTCCTGAGGTCACATGACTGGAGTCGTCAGGTTCAGACTCGTCTGCAGATGCAAACATGTCGCCTCCAGAGGATCTCGATTCCAGAGGATTTGGACTCCAGAGGATCTGGACTCCAGAGGATCTCGACACCAGAAGATCTCGACTCCAGAAGATCTCGACTCCAGAGGATCTCGACTCCAGAAGATCTGGACTCCAGAAGATCTCGACTCCAGAGGATCTGGACTCCAGAGGATCTGGACTCCAGAAGATCTGGACTCCAGAAGATCTCGACCCCAGAAGATCTCGACTCCAGAGGATCTGGACTCCAGAGGATCTGGACTCCAGAAGATCTCGACTCCAGAGGATCTGGACTCCAGAGGATCTGGACTCCAGAAGATCTGGACTCCACTCCAGAGGATCTGGACTCCACTCCAGAAGATCTGGACTCCTCACCAACGTCCACTGATTGACGAGCTCGTGATGATGTCACTTCCTTAAGTCATGTGACTCGCTTGTGTTCCATAAACATCGAGTCTTGAAGTTAAAAAATACTTTTATTCTCATAAAAAAATCACTTTGACGTAAACATCTCTGGAGGTCACGTGACCAGCAGCTGATCAGACAAAACAATCAATAACACCTTTGAACGACCACTGACCACTGCGGAGCAGGAAGTTATGTTTCTTTAGAAGGATTTTAACTCGTTTATTCCTCGACTATTTCTGTTTGTAACTGTTTTCATTTATTAAAACATTTAAAATGAGTTTTATTTACATTGAAAATATGTTTTGATGATTCAATCGTTGAAGTTGTTTCTTTAAAAACTGATGAAATAAATATGTTTAAAGTTTGGTTTAAAACTGTTGACCTTGAAGCTGGTGTGAAGGTCGTGTCTTTAAAATACTTTTAAATAAAGTTTTCAATCGTCGCCGCCGTCATCGTCGCCGCCGTCATCGTCGCCGCCGTCATCTTCATCATCATCGTCATCGTCGTCGTCGTCGTCGTCCTCCTCCTCGTCTTCCTCCTCTTCATCGTCGTCATCACTCTCTTCTTCCTCCTCCTCGTCCGAACTCTCCTCCTCTTTCTTCCGACTCACGACCGTGAGATGAATGGCTTCCTCGGGGAGACTGAGTCACACAGCGAGTCAGAGAGACTCATGATCCCAGCACTGCTGTTAGTAGAGGCAAATACCCAGAATGCTCAGCGTGAACCCAGAAGCGAAGAGGTGTTTGTGGAGGTTCTCGAGCGAAGACCTCGTGAGATGGTCCTCCAAGAAGATCCAGGAATCATGAGAGAGAAGAGTCGCAGCAGCAGCAGGTTCACGAGCTGCTGCGGCGAGTCTTGATTGACACGTCGATGAAGAGCCAGAGAGGAAGCCACGGGTCGGACCCTCACCACACGGTCGGGTCCTTCCACTCGGGCTCGCGCTCCTGCAGCTCCAGGTCGTCGCTGGAGTGGCTCCGCCCACAGAACCTGACGGCCATGATGGTTCCGAGGACCAGCAGCATGATGGCGCCGGCGGCACCGACGCCGATCGCCAGCATCTCCATCTCAGAGAGAAACACTGAGGAGAGAGAGGAGGTGAGTCTGGACCTCTGGGCTGCTGCCGCCTCGACGCAGAGACACTTGTTTACTCACAAACACTTGTTTACTCACAAACATTTGTTTACTCACACAAACACTTGTTTACTCACACAAACACTTGTTTACTCACAAACACTTGTTTACTCACAAACATTTGTTTACTCACAACCATTTGTTTACTCACACAACCACTTGTTTACTCACACAAACACTTGTTTACTCACAAACACTTGTTTACTCACAAACATTTGTTTACTCACACAAACACTTGTTTACTCACACAAACACTTGTTTACTCACACAAACACTTGTTTACTCACAAACACTTGTTTAATCACAAACATTTGTTTACTCACACAAACACTTGTTTACTCACACAAACATTTGTTTACTCACAACCATTTGTTTACTCACACAACCACTTGTTTACTCACACAAACACTTGTTTACTCACAAACACTTGTTTACTCACACAAACACTTGTTTACTCACACAAACACTTGTTTACTCACACAAACACTTGTTTACTCACAAACACTTGTTTAATCACAAACATTTGTTTACTCACACAAACACTTGTTTACTCACACAAACACTTGTTTACTCAAACAAACACTTGTTTACTCACAAACACTTGTTTACTCACAAACATTTGTTT
>NC_141831.1:1139742-1159742 GCF_982586985.1 Callionymus lyra | reverse complement strand
TTGAAGAGTGTAATCAATAAAGTTGTATTTGTTGAAGAGTGTTGTTAATAAAGTTGTATTTGTTGAAGAGTGTTGTTAATAAAGTTTTATTTGTTGAAGATTGTAATCAATAAAGTTGTATTTGTTGAAGCTTGTTGTTAATAAAGTTTTATTTGTTGAAGATTGTAATCAATAAAGTTGTATTTGTTGAAGAGTGTTGTTAATAAAGTTTTATTTGTTGAAGATTGTAATCAATAAAGTTGTATTTGTTGAAGAGTGTTGTTAATAAAGTTTTATTTGTTGAAGAGTGTAATCAATAAAGTTGTATTTGTTGAAGAGTGTTGTTAATAAAGTTGTATTTGTTGAAGAGTGTTGTTAATAAAGTTTTATTTGTTGAAGAGTGTAATCAATAAAGTTGTATTTGTTGAAGAGTGTTGTTAATAAAGTTTATATTTGTTAAAGTTTATATTTGTAAACCCGGAAGTCAACTCACCAGGCAGCGCGAGCTCCAGCAGCAGCAGCACGAGCGTCCGGTCCATCGAGGGTCCAGTAAATACGGTAAATACGGTAAATACGGTAAATACGGTAAATACGGTAAACACGGTAAACACGTCCACGGGTCCCTCGGTGGGTTTACTGGCGAACAAACATGTCCTTGAGGTTCTGGACGAGCTTCTCTCAGCAGCAGGTCGCGGGTCACGAACACACCTGTGGGCGGAGCTTAAAGACCTGTTCCTCCGCTCGAGGAAACATCAGGAGGAACCTCGAGAAACATCTTCTCTGATGAAGGAGAACATCGAGAGAACATCGAGAAGAACATCGAGAGAACATCGAGAAGAACATCGAGAAGAACATCGAGAGAACATCGAGAAGAACATCGAGAGGGTTTTAGAGCCGCAGGTAGAAGTCATTACCTGGTGGGTGGCGACACCTGCTGGTGAGTGTGTTGTACTGCAGAACGTTCATGTTTACACGGTTTAAACTTTGAATAAATAGAAACATTTTATTGAAAGATTCAAACACTAGTTTATTTAAAAGACTCTGAACTAACGAGTATTATGACGTCATGTTGCATCGATCAATACAATAAAGTATTTTAGAGTTAAATACTATTTTAAATAAAGGTTTCACAAAAGTTTCTAAACTCGTTTGTTTCTGTTTCGACGTTTGTTTTCAAGTCCAAGAGAAAATATCCTTTTAGGGATAAAATAAAGTGTCGTGACTTTGAATCAATGATTTTCCTTCAATTCTCCTGTATTTGTAATTTTATTTACATTTATAGTAGAAACTACGAATAAAGATTAAATCATTTTAATTCAAATTAAATCATGATACGTTTCTGTTCAATTATTAAGATACAACTTCATATCCTGACATTTATGTTTTATATTAATATGTTTAGATTAAGTTTGACATTAAACCATTTTTTTTATTTATATTAACATTAGATTATTTTATTTATATTATATTTTATTATCATTAGATTATTTTATTTTATTTATATTTTATTAACATTAGATAATTTTATTTTATTTATATTATATTTTATTAACATTCGATTCTTGTATTTTATTTATGTTTTATTAACATTATATTCTCATACCTTTATATTCTATTGTGTTATATTTATATTCTATTAACATTAGATTCTCATACCTTTATATTCTATTGTGTTATATTTATATTCTATTAACATTAGATTCTCATACCTTTATATTCTATTGTGTTATATTTATATTCTATTAACATTAGATTCTCATACCTTTATATTCTATTGTGTTATATTTATATTCTATTTACATTAGATTCTCATATGTTTATATTCTATTGTGTTATATTTATATTCTATTAACATTAGATTCTCATATGTTTATATTCTATTGTGTTATATTTATATTCTATTAACATTAGATTCTCATATGTTTATATTCTATTGTGTTATATTTATATTCTATTAACGTTAGATTCTCATATGTATATATTCTATTGTGTTGTATTTATATTCTATTAACATTAGATTCTCATATGTATATATTCTATTGTGTTATATTTATATTCTATTAACATTAGATTCTCATATGTTTATATTCTATTGTGTTATATTTATATTCTATTAACATTAGATTCTCATATGTTTATATTCTATTGTGTTATATTTATATTCTATTAACATTAGATTCTCATATGTTTATATTCTATTGTGTTATATTTATATTCTATTAACATTAGATTCTCATATGTTTATATACTATTGTGTTATATTTATACTCTATTAACATTATATTCTCATATGTTTATATTCTATTGTGTTATATTTATATTCTATTAACATTAGATTCTCATATGTTTATATTCTATTGTGTTATATTTATATTCTATTAACATTAGATTCTCATATGTATATATTCTATTGTGTTATATTTATACTCTATTAACATTATATTCTCATATGTTTATATTCTATTGTGTTATATTTATATTCTATTAACATTAGATTCTCATATGTTTATATTCTATTGTGTTATATTTATATTCTATTAACATTAGATTATCATACCTTTATATTCTATTGTGTTATATTTATATTATATTAACATTCGATTCTCATATGTATATATTCTATTGTGTTGTATTTCTATTCTATTAACATTAGATTCTCATATGTTTATATTCTATTGTGTTATATTTATATTCTATTAACATTAGATTCTCATATGTATATATTCTATTGTGTTATATTTATATTCTATTAACATTAGATTCTCATATGTTTATATTCTATTGTCTTATATTTATATTCTATTAACATTAGATTCTCATATGTTTATATTCTATTGTCTTATATTTATATTCTATTAACATTAGATTCTCATATTTATATTCTATTAACATTATATTCTCATATGTACTGTATATATTCTATTGTGTTATATTTATATTCTATTAACATTAGATTCTCATATGTATATATTCTATTGTGTTATATTTATATTCTATTAACATTAGATTCTCATATGTTTATATTCTATTGTGTTATATTAATATTCTATTAGCATTATATTCTCATATGTATATATTCTATTGTGTTATATTTATATTCTGTTAACATTAGATTCTCATATGTTTATATTCTATTGTGTTATATTTATATTCTATTAACATTAGATTCTCATATGTTTATATTCTATTATGTTATATTTATATTCTATTAACATTATATTCTCATATGTATATATTCTATTGTGTTATATTTATATTCTATTAACATTAGATTCTCATGTTTATATTCTATTGTGTTATATTTATATTCTATTAACATTATATTCTCATACCTTTATATTCTATTGTGTTATATTTATATTCTATTAACATTAGCTTCTGATATGTTTATATTCTATTGTGTTATATTTATATTCTATTAACATTAGATTCTCATATGTTTATATTCTATTGTTATATTTATATTCTATTAACATTAGATTCTCATATGTTTATATTCTATTGTGTTGTATTTATATTCTATTAACATTAGATTCTCATATGTCTATATTCTATTGTGTTATATTTATATTCTATTAACATTAGATTCTCATATGTTTATATTCTATTGTGTTATATTTATATTCTATTAACATTAGATTCTCATATGTTTATATTCTATTGTGTTATATTTATATTCTATTAACATTAGATTCTCATATGTTTATATTCTATTGTGTTATATTTATATTCTATTAACATTAGATTCTCATATGTATATATTCTATTGTGTTATATTCTATTAACATTAGATTCTCATATGTTTATATTCAATTGTGTTAAAAATTATATTCTATTAACATTAGATTCTCATATGTTTATATTCAATTGTGTTAAAAATTATATTCTATTAACATTAGATTCTCATATGTTTATATTCTATTGTCTTATATTTATATTCTATTAACATTAGATTCTCATACCTTTATATTCTATTGTTATATTTATATTCTATTAACATTAGATTCTCATATGTTTATATTCTATTGTTATATTTATATTCTATTAACATTAGATTCTCATATGTTTATATTCTATTGTTATATTTATATTCTATTAACATTAGATTCTCATATGTATATATTCTATTGTGTTATATTCTATTAACATTAGATTCTCATATGTTTATATTCTATTGTCTTATATTTATATTCTATTAACATTAGATTCTCATATGTTTATATTCTATTGTCTTATATTTATATTCTATTAACATTAGATTCTCATACCTTTATATTCTATTGTTATATTTATATTCTATTAACATTAGATTCTCATATGTTTATATTCTATTGTTATATTTATATTCTATTAACATTAGATTCTCATATGTTTATATTCTATTATGTTATATTTATATTCTATTAACATTAGATTCTCATATGTTTATATTCTATTGTGTTATATTTATATTCTATTAACATTAGATTCTCATATGTTTATATTCCATTGTGTTATATTTATATTCTATTAACATTAGATTCTCATATGTTTATATTCTATTGTGTTATATTTATATTCTATTAACATTAGATTCTCATATGTATATATTCTATTGTGTTATATTTATATTCTATTAACATTAGATTCTCATATGTTTATATTCTATTAACATTAGATTCTCATATGTTTATATTCTATTATGTTATGTTTATATTCTATTAACATTAGATTCTCATATGTTTATATTCTATTATGTTATGTTTATATTCTATTAACATTAGATTCTCATATGTTTATATTCTATTGTGTTATATTTATATTCTATTAACATTAGATTCTCATATGTATATATTCTATTATGTTATATTTATATTCTATTAACATTAGATTCTCATATGTTTATATTCTATTATGTTATATTTATATTCTATTAACATTAGATTCTCATATGTATATATTCTATTATGTTATATTTATATTCTATTAACATTAGATTCTCATATGTTTATATTCTATTGTCTTATATTTATATTCTATTAACATTAGATTCTCATATGTTTATATTCTATTAACATTAGATTCTCATATGTTTATATTCTATTATGTTATGTTTATATTCTATTAACATTAGATTCTCATATGTTTATATTCTATTGTGTTATATTTATATTCTATTAACATTAGATTCTCATATGTATATATTCTATTATGTTATATTTATATTCTATTAACATTAGATTCTCATATGTTTATATTCTATTATGTTATATTTATATTCTATTAACATTAGATTCTCATATGTATATATTCTATTATGTTATATTTATATTCTATTAACATTAGATTCTCATATGTTTATATTCTATTGTCTTATATTTATATTCTATTAACATTAGATTCTCATATGTTTATATTCTATTAACATTAGATTCTCATATGTTTATATTCTATTATGTTATATTTATATTCTATTAACATTAGATTCTCATATGTTTATATTCTATTGTGTTATATTTATATTCTGTTAACATTAGATTCTCATATGTTTATATTCTATTGTCTTATATTTATATTCTATTAACATTAGATTCTCATATGTTTATATTCTATTAACATTAGATTCTCATATGTTTATATTCTATTGTGTTATATTTATATTCTATTAACATTAGATTCTCATATGTTTATATTCTATTGTGTTATATTTATATTCTATTAACATTAGATTCTCATATGTATATATTCTATTATGTTATATTTATATTCTATTAACATTAGATTCTCATATGTTTATATTCTATTGTCTTATATTTATATTCTATTAACATTAGATTCTCATATGTTTATATTCTATTAACATTAGATTCTCATATGTTTATATTCTATTATGTTATATTTATATTCTATTAACATTAGATTCTCATATGTTTATATTCTATTGTGTTATATTTATATTCTATTAACATTAGATTCTCATATGTTTATATTCTATTATGTTATATTTATATTCTATTAACATTAGATTCTCATATGTTTATATTCTATTGTGTTATATTTATATTCTATTAACATTAGATTCTCATATGTATATATTCTATTATGTTATATTTATATTCTATTAACATTAGATTCTCATATGTTTATATTCTATTGTCTTATATTTATATTCTATTAACATTAGATTCTCATATGTTTATATTCTATTAACATTAGATTCTCATATGTTTATATTCTATTATGTTATGTTTTTATTCTATTAACATTAGATTCTCATATGTTTATATTCTATTAACATTAGATTCTCATATGTTTATATTCTATTGTGTTATATTTATATTCTATTAACATTAGATTCTCATATGTATATATTCTATTATGTTATATTTATATTCTATTAACATTAGATTCTCATATGTTTATATTCTATTGTCTTATATTTATATTCTATTAACATTAGATTCTCATATGTTTATATTCTATTAACATTAGATTCTCATATGTTTATATTCTATTATGTTATATTTATATTCTATTAACATTAGATTCTCATATGTTTATATTCTATTGTGTTATATTTATATTCTGTTAACATTAGATTCTCATATGTTTATATTCTATTGTGTTATATTTATATTCTATTAACATTAGATTCTCATATGTATATATTCTATTATGTTATATTTATATTCTATTAACATTAGATTCTCATATGTTTATATTCTATTATGTTATATTTATATTCTATTAACATTAGATTCTCATATGTATATATTCTATTATGTTATATTTATATTCTATTAACATTAGATTCTCATATGTTTATATTCTATTGTCTTATATTTATATTCTATTAACATTAGATTCTCATATGTTTATATTCTATTAACATTAGATTCTCATATGTTTATATTCTATTATGTTATGTTTTTATTCTATTAACATTAGATTCTCATATGTTTATATTCTATTAACATTAGATTCTCATATGTTTATATTCTATTGTGTTATATTTATATTCTATTAACATTAGATTCTCATATGTATATATTCTATTATGTTATATTTATATTCTATTAACATTAGATTCTCATATGTTTATATTCTATTGTCTTATATTTATATTCTATTAACATTAGATTCTCATATGTTTATATTCTATTAACATTAGATTCTCATATGTTTATATTCTATTATGTTATATTTATATTCTATTAACATTAGATTCTCATATGTTTATATTCTATTGTGTTATATTTATATTCTGTTAACATTAGATTCTCATATGTTTATATTCTATTGTGTTATATTTATATTCTATTAACATTAGATTCTCATATGTATATATTCTATTATGTTATATTTATATTCTATTAACATTAGATTCTCATATGTTTATATTCTATTATGTTATATTTATATTCTATTAACATTAGATTCTCATATGTTTATATTCTATTGTCTTATATTTATATTCTATTAACATTAGATTCTCATATGTTTATATTCTATTAACATTAGATTCTCATATGTTTATATTCTATTATGTTATGTTTTTATTCTATTAACATTAGATTCTCATATGTTTATATTCTATTAACATTAGATTCTCATATGTTTATATTCTATTGTGTTATATTTATATTCTATTAACATTAGATTCTCATATGTATATATTCTATTATGTTATATTTATATTCTATTAACATTAGATTCTCATATGTTTATATTCTATTGTCTTATATTTATATTCTATTAACATTAGATTCTCATATGTTTATATTCTATTAACATTAGATTCTCATATGTTTATATTCTATTATGTTATATTTATATTCTATTAACATTAGATTCTCATATGTTTATATTCTATTGTGTTATATTTATATTCTGTTAACATTAGATTCTCATATGTTTATATTCTATTGTGTTATATTTATATTCTATTAACATTAGATTCTCATATGTTTATATTCTATTGTCTTATATTTATATTCTATTAACATTAGATTCTCATATGTTTATATTCTATTGTGTTATATTTATATTCTATTAACATTAGATTCTCATATATTTATATTATATTAACATTAGATTCTCATATGTTTATATTCTATTATGTTATATTTATATTCTATTAACATTAGATTCTCATATATTTATATTCTATTAACATTAGATTCTCATATGTTTATATTCTATTATGTTATATTTATATTCTATTAACATTAGATTCTCATATGTTTATATTCTATTATGTTATATTTATATTCTGTTAACATTAGATTCTCATATGTTTAAATTCTATTATGTTATATTTATATTCTGTTAACATTAGATTCTCATATGTTTATATTCTATTGTGTTATATTTATATTCTATTAACATTAGATTCTCATATGTTTATATTCTATTGTGTTATATTTATATTCTATTAACATTAGATTCTCATATGTTTATATTCTATTGTGTTATATTTATATTCTATTAACATTAGATTCTCATATGTTTATATTCTATTGTTATATTTATATTCTATTAACATTAGATTCTCATATGTTTATATTCTATTAACATTAGATTCTCATATGTTTATATTCTATTATATATTTCCACATCAACACCAAAGACAAGATGTTCTTTTCATTGCAAACATTTATTACATGTCATGAAGAAACCGTCCCTGGTCCGGGTCGAGGGGTCGAGGGGTCAGGGGTCGAGGGGTCAGGGGTCAAGGACGAGCAGGTTCTGGGACAATAATCACTGATTCTGCTCAAAGAAAATCACGTTTGGCCTCTTGTTATACGAGTAGAAAAGGTAGAGAAGGCATGCATTAGATGAAGAACCTCCAACATCTTCATGGAATCATTACTATCAGGAACATCGGTCAGAACATCAGATCCAGTCGTGGAACCGAAGGACTGGATCTGATGTTCTGGTCCAGGCGGGCTCTGGACGGCCTCAGGGGGCGCTGTTGCTGCCGTAGATTAAATACACTCATGTTAAAATCTATCATGAACTAAACTAACTTGATGCACATGATGTCAGCGGATCAGGACTGACACCTGACTGACACCTGACTGACACCTGACTGACAGGGGGCGAGAGAGAGAGGGCGAGAGAGAGAGAGAGGGCGAGAGAGAGAGAGGGCGAGAGGGAGAGAGGGAGAGAGAGAGAGAGAGGGCGAGAGAGAGGGCGAGAGAGAGAGAGAGAGAGAGAGAGCGAGAGAGAGGGCGAGAGGGAGAGAGCGAGAGAGAGAGGGAGAGAGAGAGAGCGAGAGAGAGAAGGAGCGAGAGAGCGAGAGAGAGAGAGAGAGAGAGAGAGAGAGCGCGAGAGAGAGAGAGAGAAGCGAGCGACGGACACGATATAGAAAATGTTCATGTGAAAACACCAGTTAACGTGGAATCATGTTGTTCTCAGAGAGAGAGAGAAAAGAGAGAGCGAGAGAGAGCGAGAGAAAGAGAGAAAAGAGAGAGAGAAGAAAGAGAGAGAGAGAAAAGAGAGAGAGAGAGAGAGAGAGAGAGAGAGAGAGTGTGCGAACAGTGATGGAGGCTGTAAGTGCAGAACCAAATGTCCGACCAATAAAAGTCTATTGGGATCAGGTTGAACTGGTTGAACTGGTTGAACTGGTTTCTGTGGATCTGAACCAGACGTGGGGCTGAGCATGAAGGTCGGTCTGAGCCCTCCACGTCCTCTGAGGCTCCAGTGGCTTCAGTCGATGTATTGCGAGAGCCAGCGGAAGCCTTCTCCATATCCTTGTCTCTTCAGAACGCTGCACATGAACACCTCCAGAGGTCTCGTGTTCAGCTCCTTCATCGGGATGTTGCCCTGAAGACCAGAGAACGTGATGGACCTCAGAGAACATGATGGACCTCAGAGAACATGATGGACCTCAGAGAACATGAGGAACCTCAGAGAACATGAGGAACCTCAGAGAAGATAAAGAACCTCAAACACACACACACCAGAGAAGATGAAGAACTTCAAACACACACACCAGAGAAGGTGTTGAACCTCAAACACACACACGCCAGAGAAGATGAAGAACCTCAAACACACACACCAGAGAAGAAGAAGAACCTCAAACACACACCAGAGAAGAAGAAGAACCTCAAACACACACCAGAGAAGAAGAACCTCAAACACACACACCAGAGAAGATGAAGAACCTCAAACACACACACCAGAGAAGGTGATGAACCTCAAACACACACACCAGAGAAGATGAAGAACCTCAAACACACACACCAGAGAAGATGAAGAACTTCAAACACACACACCAGAGAAGATGAAGAACCTCAAACACACACACCAGAGAAGATGATGAACCTCAAACACACACACCAGAGAAGATGAAGAACTTCAAACACACACACCAGAGAAGATGAAGAACCTCAAACACACACACCAGAGAAGATGATGAACCTCAAACACACACACCAGAGAAGATGAAGAACCTCAAACACACACACCAGAGAAGATGAAGAACCTCAAACACACACACCAGAGAAGAAGAACCTCAAACACACACAACAGAGAAGATGAAGAACCTCAAACACACACACCAGAGAAGATGAAGAACCTCAAACACACACACCAGAGAAGATGAAGAACCTCAAACACACACACCAGAGAAGATGAAGAACCTCAAACACACACACCAGAGAAGATGAAGAACCTCACACACACCAGAGAAGATGATGAACCTCAAACACACACCAGAGAAGAAGAAGAACCTCAAACACACACCAGAGAAGAAGAACCTCAAACACACACACAACAGAGAAGATGAAGAACCTCAAACACACACACCAGAGAAGAAGATGAAGAACCTCAAACACACACACCAGAGAAGAAGAAGAACCTCAAACACACACCAGAGAAGATGAAGAACCTCAAACACACACACCAGAGAAGAAGAAGAACCTCAAACACACACCAGAGAAGAAGAAGAACCTTAAACAGAGAAGATGATGAACCTCAAACACACACACCAGAGAAGATGAAGAACCTCAAACACACACACCAGAGAAGATGAAGAACCTCAAACACACACACCAGAGAAGATGATGAACCTCAAACACACACACACCAGAGAAGATGATGAACCTCAAACAGAGAAGAAGAAGAACCTCAAACACACACACCAGAGAAGATGAAGAACCTCAAACACACACACCAGAGAAGATGATGAACCTCAAACACACACACCAGAGAAGATGAAGAACCTCAAACACACACACCAGAGAAGATGATGAACCTCAAACACACACACCAGAGAAGATGATGAACCTCAAACACACACACCAGAGAAGATGATGAACCTCAAACACACACACCAGAGAAGAAGAAGAACCTCAAACACACACACCAGAGAAGATGATGAACCTCAAACACACACACCAGAGAAGAAGAAGAACCTCAAACACACACACCAGAGAAGATGATGAACCTCAAACACACACACCAGAGATGATGATGAACCTCAAACAGAGCAGATGATGAACTTCAAACACACACATCAGAGAAGATGATGAACCTCAAACAGAGCAGATGATGAACTTCAAACACACACACCAGAGAAGATGATGAACCTCAAACACATTCAATGTATTGTTGTATTAAAGGAGTGAAGGTCACTAGTTAGTCGTGTGAGATCATGATGGTCCTCCTGGTCTACTCACCTTCCCTGTCGTCTGTCCATACAATCCAAAGAACTCCCTCAGCTTCTCCTCACTGATGGCTTCCTGTCTGTCGATCTTGTTGCCCAGAATCAGGATCGGAACGTTTCCGATGGTCTCGTCCGTCATGAGTGCCTGAGAAGACAGAAGACGTTTGACTCTAGCGTGACGTGGTCCTCACAGCAGCTACAGTAACGACAGGCAGTGACAGTCCTTCGCAGCCTTCTCTCGTCCTTTGTGATCCTGGAACAAAACAATCTTGTCCTCGACGTTTCCTGTCGTCCGTTTGTCATCAGTGGCTTCAGGTTGGATCTTCTCTGAGACACCAACATGTCATCAGTGGCTTCAGGTTGGATCTTCTCTGAGACACCAACATGTCATCAGTGGCTTCAGGTTGGATCTTCTCTGAGACACCAACATGTCATCAGTGGCTTCAGGTTGGATCTTCTCTGAGACACCAACATGTCATCAGTGGCTTCAGGTTGGATCTTCTCTGAGACACCAACATGTCATCAGTGGCTTCAGGTTGGATCTTCTCTGAGACACCAACATGTCATCAGTGGCTTCAGGTTGGATCTTCTCTGAGACACCAACATGTCATCAGTGGCTTCAGGTTGGATCTTCTCTGAGACACCAACATGTCATCAGTGGCTTCAGGTTGGATCTTCTCTGAGACACCAACATGTCATCAGTGGCTTCAGGTTGGATCTTCTCTGAGACACCAACATGTCATCAGTGGCTTCAGGTTCGATCTTTCCTTTTAGGTCACTCGTGGGTCACTTTTAGGTCACTTGTAGGTCATTCGTGGGTCACTTTTAGGTCACTCGTGGGTCACTTTTAGGTCACTTGTAGGTCATTCGTGGGTCACTTTTAGGTCACTCGTGGGTCATTCGTGGGTCACTTTTAGGTCACTCGTGGGTCACTTTTAGGTCACTCGTAGGTCACTCGCAGGTCACTCGTAGGTCACTTGTAGGTCAAGTGGGTCACTTGTAGGTCATTCGTGGGTCACTTGTAGGTCACTCGTGGGTCACTTGTAGGTCATTCGTGGGTCACTTGTAGGTCACTCGTGGGTCACTTTTAGGTCACTCGTAGGTCATTCGTGGGTCACTTTTAGGTCACTCGTAGGTCATTCGTGGGTCACTTTTAGGTCACTTTTAGGTCACTCGTAGGTCATTCGTGGGTCACTTGTAGGTCACTTTTAGGTCACTCGTAGGTCATTCGTGGGTCACTTTTAGGTCACTTTTAGGTCACTCGTAGGTCATTCGTGGGTCACTTGTAGGTCACTCGTGGGTCACGTCAACATAACGTCTCCAGCAGGTCTAACACACGTCTTAACCCTCAACCTTTGACCTTCTGTCAAACACTTACATCTAGTTCTGCTTTCGACTCGGCCAGTCTGGTCAGGTCTGCACAGTCCACCAGGAAGACGATGCCGTTGATCGCAGGAAGGTAGTTCTTCCAGACGCGCCGAGCTGTTGGAGCAGAGACGGCGTCAGGAAGTCACTCCACGTCGTTCTTCTCCCGTCGACTCACCTTGAGCGTGACCCCCGAGGTCGAATGTGGTGAAGGTCATCCCAGCGATGGTCAACTCTTCCGAGGCTGCAGGACAGAAACACCATCAGATGAAACTTCTATGTCGTTGATGATGATATGACGTCCATCAGGCCTGGAGGTCAGAGGTCGCGGACACGAGGTCACACTCACTGGGATGTAATGTCGGCACATGCTGTCCCAGTCTGTCGTCTTTGAGCATGTGCAGTAGCGTCGTCTTGCCAGCGTTGTCCAGGCCCAGGAACACCAGCTTGCCAGACTTCTTGAGCAGGCCTGCAGCAGGAGGTCAGAAGGTCAGTGTGTCCAGGACTCACACCTACACACTTGAATGAAGGTCAACACTCGGAACTAACGTATAATTAACACATTATTTTAAAAGTTCTCGCATCAATAATCCTGACAGAAAACTACAAACTACATCATACAACGTTAACACATTGACTTTCAAAGACCTTTAACCTCTTCACCCCGTGACCTCCCTCTCGCCACCGAATAAATCCTAAGAGCAGGTTCATCTAAACACTCAGAACTATTTCATCCAGATCAGTGAGATCCAGGACGGCTGAACATCAGCTGTGAGTGCAGGTGAGTGCAGGTGAGTGCAGGTGAGTGCAGGTGAGTGCAGGTGAGTGCAGGTGAGTCACAGCAGCCACTGGTCCAACAGGCAGAACAGGAAGGACTAGAGGATCTGCGAGACCCGAGAAACATTCCCCAGGTTTCTGGAGCTGCGCCTCCAGAAGGAGTGGCTCTGTAGGACCCGGTCCCATGAAGGAACACTTGATAGTTGTGGTTGCTCTCAGAAGATGTGGAGAAACCAGCTGGTGAAAGCGAAGGATCCCGAGGAGATGTTGAGGAGATGTTGAGATGATCTCAATAAACATGTTTGTCTTGTCGCTCGATTCTGCTCAACGCATGGAAGTGTTGGTTCTCGGCTCAGTACTTACCTAAAAACTGTAGTACGCCGTTGAGGCTGCTCGTGATAAGGGAAAATAAGAAAGACATCTCCACGGTCGTTCCTGAGGAGCAGAGAAGACAAGTTAGAAAACTGCACAGAAACTCCATCGTTAAAAATGTCCGTTATTGACGTTTCCGTCACAACCTCAGGGTTGGGTTTGAACAAGCAGTTTGAGAAGATCCTGTAGAACCTTCACGCCGGCAGACATCTTTGTTTCAATGGAGTCGTTTTTAAATGGTGAGGAATTCAAATGTTCTTGTTTTATTCTTGTTTGAAGAATACAATGAAGTTATCAAAGTTATTATTCAAAGCTTCATGTTGAGACGCACCGGCAGGTTCTCTGGTCAAGAACCTGCTCGTGTCCATCATCCTAAAGAATCCTTCTGCGAGGTCCGTTGATAACACATGACTTCAGCTCCTTCACTGATAACATCCATCATTAGACTCGTTAAACATCTTGTAATCTCATTTTTAAATGATCTAGAAGTTACTTTACAAAGAGAAAAGTTGTTCATTTCATCTCTAGGATTGACAGTCAAATGACGTGGAATAAAACTCAGTTGAATATTCTTTCAATTAAAACCATCTAATAAACTAATGACATTAAATGAGACGAACACTAGAGAAGGAGTAAAGAAAGAGTCAAATAAGCAGATAGTCCTTCTTTTTCTACACCAGTTTGTCATATTCTTTAAATTACAAATATTATTTTCTGATCATTTTAACCATTTAAAATGTATTTAAAACTATAAAACACCAGAGTCAATAGTTATTTGAAAATGTTGGTAAGAGATACATCAGTACATTATTGACAGTTTACTGTTTATCTTTAACTCTTATCTGACACCTCAAGAGTTTTTATTGTCACTATTGAGCTTTTAAAAAAACATTAAATGTAGTTAAATGATGCATCAACATCCAGTGTTTTGAAAAAGGGGGATGAAGAAGAAAGAAGTCTTCCAGTTAACGCTCCTCCAGACAGAAACTAAGATGAACAAAAACACGGCGAGCTTCAGGTGAGGATGAAGGACGATCCTCGCCTCCATGACACAACACTCTGAAGTAGAACGAGCCAAAGGTCGAGTCCACGGAGATACAGCTCAACTACACGTCAGCTGCTGCTCCAGTAGATTCCACAGCTTCACCACATGTTCTGCTCCCTGCTCGTGATCTTCCACAACATCTTCGTCTCCTCCAGTCAATGTGTTACGATTGTTATTCTTCATTATCCTGGAATATTTTAACACAGTGAATTCTACTTGATTTTACATTTATTGATTACAGTTGTCGGGACATGGAGTTGAAAATGATTAACCAAACCAAACATGCTGTGACGATGATTGCTTATCATGTTGCTTTCTAGAGATCTTACACTTGTGTCATGTTGTAATGACATGAATGTTTACAAACGACAACAAAGGCTGCAGTGAAGTTATGGATCCATCACGCATTTTGTAGATCTTTCAAATAATAAGATAGATTTCCATCCAATACTTTGATCAGGTTGATCCACCGATCAATACCTCAACATGTTTGTTTATTTCTCCTTTAGTTTCATGGTTAAAAACAAACTCTTTCCTGGACACAGTGTGAACTTCACATCGATACTGATCGGATCATAAACGCAAGTCTACGTGTCTCTGAAACCTTCATGCGTTTCATGTCATTTAACACTTTAACTCAAACAAACGCTTCCAATACCTTCTAAAAACGACACGTGAAGTTGGATCTCACTGCATTCAAAGTGCACTCAGCGAGTAGGACAAGTAGAGGTTCTTGAATTGAAGTTATTTGGGTTAAAGGTCGTATCTTTACTTACGATTCGATACCTTAAGACTCAAAACTGATGGCGATCTGACAATAATCCAATCAGACACATCGATCGATTGGACAGCAACAGGAACAACGAGGTCCTTCAGGTGTTATTCGAGTCATTTCCACGAACATGTTCCTCGAGGATCAACAGAATCTTCCACAGGTTCGTGGAGCTTCGAGCTCGCGTCAATATTAGCGATAAAGCTGATATAAATGTTGATCTAACAGTTCAACTCCACTCGCATCCGGACTGAGAGCAGAAGTCAGTCCAGAACCAACCCAGACGAGGCGTCAGTGTTGACACTGGAATGTTCCTGCTGTGCGAGGCTAACAGGACCAGTTACGTGTCACACTCGCAGCGGCGACCTAGCATCGCGATGCTAACGAAGCTAACGAAGCTAAGCTACAAGTGTCTCACAACAGACAAACTTCGACACTAATGCGTGTCAGCGGCTCTAAACTCGTGCTTCAGACTCGCTCATGAGACCCAGAGGACGCGCCAGTGACGTGGTTCTGTTTCTTCGCTGTAGAACCAAGAGAGCCGCAGCTAGCTTAGCCTGTTAGCATCTGAGACGAGCTTTAAAAGATGTTTCTTTCGTTCAAACGTCGTTTCTTACGTGTGTGTTACTGACGCGCTGGTTCTGTAGAAGCTCGGTCCGCGCTGGTCATGTACGAGGGTCCGATCGAATGATCCTGCGGGACGTCAGGTCCTGTTTCGTGTTTTGTTGGTGAGCCACGACACTGCAATGGCTGTCCGAGGATCTACTCCAACTACTCCCAACTCACACCCGCCGCTTCCGGTGCGTCTCACCGCGAAACTCTTCCGGCTGAGAAACCCGTTCAATAAATGCTCCAAAATACGAACTAAAGCAAGTTTCTTTTTTTAATCTTTAAATAAAAAATAAAGCATCCAAACTGCGATCATTTGAATACAAATACTACTTCTTGGAACTCTGCAGCGAGAATTCTGAGCCGCTCTAGTAGAATAACTCACATTTCTCCTTCAAACTCTTCACTGGCTGCCAGTTTCTTTCAGGATCATTTTAAAATTCTGGTTCTTACTTTCAGATCTATTCATGGTCAGACCTTCCATCAGTGATCTGATCCAGACTTACACCCCAGCTCGGGCTCTGAGGTCTGTGGATCAGAATCTACTTATGGTTCCTGAACTTCAGGACCAGAGGAGAGAAATCCTTCCAGACTGTTGCTCCTAAGCTTTGGAACGATCTCTGTGTTTGATGATCTACTGACTCCTTCAAGAAACATCTGTGTTTGATGATCTACTGACTCCTTCAAGAAACATCTGTGTTTGATGATCTACTGACTCCTTCAAGAAACATCTGTGTTTGATGATCTACTGACTCCTTCAAGAAACATCTGTGTTTGATGATCTACTGACTCCTTCAAGAAACATCTGTGTTTGATGATCTACTGACTCCTTCAAGAAACATCTGTGTTTGATGATCTACTGACTCCTTCAAGAAACATCTGTGTTTGATGATCTACTGACTCCTTCAAGAAACATCTGTGTTTGATGATCTACTGACTCCTTCAAGAAACATCTGTGTTTGATGATCTACTGACTCCTTCAAGAAACATCTGTGTTTGATGATCTACTGACTCCTTCAAGAAACATCTGTGTTGATGATCTACTGACTCCTTCAAGAAACATGTGTGTTTGATGATCTACTGACTCCTTCAAGAAACATGTGTGTTTGATGATCTACTGACTCCTTCAAGAAACATCTGTGTTTGATGATCTACTGACTCCTTCAAGAAACATCTGTGTTTGATGATCTACTGACTCCTTCAAGAAACATCTGTGTTTGATGATCTACTGACTCCTTCAAGAAACATCTGTGTTTGATGATCTACTGACTCCTTTAAGAAACATCTATGTTTGATGATCTACTGACTCCTTCAAGAAACATGTGTGTTTGATGATCTACTGACTCCTTCAAGAAACATATGTGTTTGATGATCTACTGACTCCTTCAAGAAACATGTGTGTTTGATGATCTACTGACTCCTTCAAGAAACATGTGTGTTTGATGATCTACTGACTCCTTCAAGAAACATGTGTGTTTGATGATCTACTGACTCCTTCAAGAAACATGTGTGTTTGATGATCTACTGACTCCTTCAAGAAACATCTGTGTTTGATGATCTACTGACTCCTTCAAGAAACATGTGTGTTTGATTATCTACTGACTCCTTCAAGAAACATCTGTGTTTGATGATCTACTGACTCCTTCAAGAAACATCTGTGTTTGATGATCTACTGACTCCTTCAAGAAACATCTGTGTTTGATGATCTACTGACTCCTTCAAGAAACATCTTAACACACTTTTATTCGTGCTTTTCCTTGATTCTCTAAGACTGTTGTATTTGTCTCTGGGTTATCTTGATCTTTTAAGCATATATTTCATTGAATATTGATTTGATTGTTTAAGCGCTTTGTGACCCTGGTCTGGAAAAGCGCTATATAAATATTATTGACTTACTTACTTAAATAACCATCTATAAAGGTCCTCAGGTGAAAGTAAACTGCTTCAACACCGAGGTACCACAAACAACATCTTATTTAATTGAGTTCGATTGAGTTGGTTTGATATCAACATGTTTTGTTCACAAGTGAGGGGTCATGTTAGATAAGTGGTTAGTTTCAACGTTGATATCTGGGAGGATTTGTGCCAATATATGACGGTCGTGACTCCAACAAAACCAGACCAAGATGAAAAATATCTTGCCTTAAGAATAGATGTTAGAAGCCCTAGAATTATTTTGTCCAGCTGCGATAACACATCCATCTATACAAGCGTCAATAAATACATATAAAATGATCCAATAAATACAAAAACACAATACATTCGTATAAACAAAAATCCTATAAACATACAAAATATAACGATATACAAGATAACAGCATAACATACCAGCAGCACAGAAAATTATGCTTTATTCCGAATCAGAATGGTGTCTATTATCAAAACACAAAAGTGTTGCATGAAACTGACTTTTAGTGAATCTTCACCACATAATACAACATCAGAAATTAAAATCATACATAAATAAGATAAAACATTCACAATTCAAAACAAGTAAATACAATGTATTTTGTAGGTTAAGTGTCGCCTTAAGCAGCTGAGATCACAGTCATCACGCTACTTTAAAAGGGAATAAAAGTGGAACCAAACACAACGAGAATCCAGCCGCTCTTTGTTGTTTCCAGACGAGCGAACAAGCGAGAGCACGGGAGGAAATGCCACGTGTACACACTGCGCATGCCCGACGAATCTTACGCTGATCCTGCTGGGTGATCCCGACTTCCGGCGAGAGAGAACCGTCTCACACTTGACAAGGCCCGGCGACCCGCCCGAGCAGGTTCTTCTCTCCGCTCTCTGTCGCCGCCATGGAGGCGTAGAAGCTCCACGATCGAACCCTCTACGTCAGAAGAAGCCCCGTGACGTCACTGCAGGCGCAGCTTTGGTGTAGTTTGTGCTCGAGAGCGACTGTAGCTCCAGAGCAGCAGCTCCAGACCAGCAGCTCCAGACCAGCAGCTCCAGACCAGCAGCTCCGAACTAGATCCTGGTGTCGCTTTCAACATGTCAACGGCCGGACTGAACCCGCAGAACGGGACTGGGACCGGACAGACCTACGCGAACGGTGAGTTCGAGAAGGTTTGGAGAGATGGACGAGAAGAAGGAGAGCAGCGAGCTAATGCTAGTTAGCATTAGCAACAGTTGCTGTCATACTGACCTGGATGTTGACGAACATCTCAAACTTCTGTTTCCTCTTAAGATACTCGTAGAATGTATGTCCAGAGGTGGTTGAAGCTCAGGTCAGATCCTCAACAAGATGTTGGAACGAACTGCTGCGTGTGTCTAGAAACCGGTTAAATAAATCACGGTTCGTCTCACAATGATGACGCTACAGTGTTGGCGGTCATGTTGTGAAAACAGTGATTTTCCTCATGTTTCCATGGTGATGATGGAGTCTTCAGAGACGAGTGTCCATCAGTCAAAGGTGGTCCATGGTC
>NC_141831.1:1073026-1139542 GCF_982586985.1 Callionymus lyra | reverse complement strand
AATCCTACAAGGTCTCATTATAATTAAGCAATATTCATCCAGTTTATATTTTCAAACCCTTGGAACATCTGAGTTGATGCTGTTGGGAAATCGATGTTTTGACCTTCTGTAGTTGAAGAAGTGTGTTCATGCTTCAGTGAGACGTGCCACAGATTCCCTGGATTACTCTATGCTCTAATCCCACTTGACCGACTTACCTCAGCTTCTTGTGACACTGCGATGGACTAAAGGGATTGTGGAGTCTTTTCGCAGTTGTGTAACGCTGCAGTGCGAGGAGTTCAGTCTTACGGTGTCGAGACTTTCCTAAAACCACTGCTGCCTCGTTCGATTCTTTCATCCTGAGAATCCAGAACAATAAGGAGATGATTTAGAATAAAAATAATGAAGGTTCATGACATAAGAAGTTGGTTTTGTTGCTCTTTTCTATTCCAATCTCACGCCTGTGTGCGACTTAGTCATAATGTGTGCGCTTGTGGTTCATCGGTCTCTTGATGGTTCTGAGTTGAATCTGTCGACACTCGACTGCTGCTTTATCTTTGTGTAGAAAATGATTTTTCTTGATGTTATTAATGCAGAAACGTTACATTCCTGCAGCCCATAAACAATCTAGTCTCTACTTTACAAACTTTTCTATTTCCTCTATAATTCCACCTCCTATGGACATAAGCCTGTCCTCTCACCGGGACATAAGCCTGTCCTCTCACCGGGACATAAGCATGTCCTCTCACCGGGACATAAGCCTGTCCTCTCACCGGGACATAAGCCTGTCCTCTCACCGGGACATAAGCCTGTCCTCTCACCGGGACATAAGCCTGTCCTCTCACCGGGACATAAGCATGTCCTCTCACCGGGACATAAGCCTGTCCTCTCACCGGGACATAAGCCTGTCCTCTCACCGGGACATAAGCCTGTCCTCTCACCGGGACATAAGCCTGTCCTCTCACCGGGACATAAGCCTGTCCTCTCACCGGGACATAAGCATGTCCTCTCACCGGGACATAAGCATGTCCTCTCACCGGGACATAAGCCTGTCCTCTCACCGGGACATAAGCCTGTCCTCTCACCGGGACATAAGCATGTCCTCTCACCGGGACATAAGCCTGTCCTCTCACCGGGACATAAGCATGTCCTCTCACCGGGACATAAGCCTGTCCTCTCACCGGGACATAAGCCTGTCCTCTCACCGGGACATAAGCCTGTCCTCTCACCGGGACATAAGCCTGTCCTCTCACCGGGACATAAGCATGTCCTCTCACCGGGACATAAGCCTGTCCTCTCACCGGGACATAAGCATGTCCTCTCACCGGGACATAAGCATGTCCTCTCACCGGGACATAAGCATGTCCTCTCACCGGGACATAAGCCTGTCCTCTCACCGGGACATAAGCCTGTCCTCTCACCGGGACATAAGCATGTCCTCTCACCGGGACATAAGCCTGTCCTCTCACCGGGACATAAGCCTGTCCTCTCACCGGGACATAAGCCTGTCCTCTCACCGGGACATAAGCCTGTCCTCTCACCGGGACATAAGCCTGTCCTCTCACCGGGACATAAGCCTGTCCTCTCACCGGGACATAAACCTGTCCTCTCACCGGGACATAAGCCTGTCCTCTCACCGGGACATAAGCATGTCCTCTCACCGGGACATAAGCCTGTCCTCTCACCGGGACATAAAGCCTGTCCTCTCACCGGGACATAAGCCTGTCCTCTCACCGGGACATAAGCCTGTCCTCTCACCGGGACATAAGCCTGTCCTCTCACCGGGACATAAGCCTGTCCTCTCACCGGGACATAAGCCTGTCCTCTCACCGGGACATAAGCATGTCCTCTCACCGGGACATAAACCTGTCCTCTCACCGGGACATAAGCCTGTCCTCTCACCGGGACATAAGCCTGTCCTCTCACCGGGACATAAGCCTGTCCTCTCACCGGGACATAAGCCTGTCCTCTCACCGGGACATAAGCCTGTCCTCTCACCGGGACATAAGCCTGTCCTCTCACCGGGACATAAGCCTGTCCTCTCACCGGGACATAAACCTGTCCTCTCACCGGGACATAAGCCTGTCCTCTCACCGGGACATAAGCATGTCCTCTCACCGGGACATAAGCCTGTCCTCTCACCGGGACATAAGCATGTCCTCTCACCGGGACATAAACCTGTCCTCTCACCGGGACATAAGCATGTCCTCTCACCGGGACATAAGCCTGTCCTCTCACCGGGACATAAGCCTGTCCTCTCACCGGGACATAAGCCTGTCCTCTCACCGGGACATAAGCCTGTCCTCTCACCGGGACATAAGCATGTCCTCTCACCAGGACATAAACCTGTCCTCTCACTGGGACATAAGCCTGTCCTCTCACCGGGACATAAGCATGTCCTCTCACCGGGACATAAGCATGTCTCGCTTGGATCTTCATGTTTGCAGCAGTGGTTTTGCTTGTTGTTATCGTAGTTTAATGCATGGTTTTCAAACGTGTTCAATGATCCTAGAGTTGTGTTGCTGAACAACTAACTTGTATTAAACTAACTCACTCGTCTCTCTCTGCAGGTCCATCTCAGAATCCTGCCGGGCCGCCTCAGCATCCAGGGGTCGGTTATGGAATGAATCACCAGCCGGCCTACAATGCAATGCAAGCCAAAGCACCTGCGCCCCCCCTCTCTGGACTGTACCCCTCGGGGCAGTACCCCCCTGCTAGCTCATACCAACATGGTCCGCCCCCCTCCTCTTATCCAGGCCCGACCCTGATGCCCAGACCCCCTCTAGGAGCTCCGGTATCTCACACCCCTCCCCAGTCCGTCAGTCCGATCCCTGGTCCCAGACTACCCCCCGCACATGGAACACCCCCCCCTCCGGCTGTGTCCTCCAGCAGCTACTACCCAAATACCCAGCATCCTCAGCAGCAGCCGCCGCCCATGGCGCCATCATGGCAATACAACTCGGCGCCCCCTTCTATGAACGCGCCGGTGCCGGGCCCAGCGACCAATCACGTGAACCCGCCCGCCAGCATGACGGCACCACAAGCTGCAGCGTACACCTCAACACCGCCCGTGTCTTACAGCGCTCAACCCAACCATGTGGGGGTCCCCCCGGGCCAGCAGCACCATGTGGGGGTCCCCCCGGGCCAGCAGCACCATGTGGGGGTCCCCCCGGGCCAGCAGCGCGGCTACACGCACCCAGGTACAGAACCCTTCATTCCTGGTCATGTGCTGACGAGGTCAAGACGCACAAACAGGAAGTGTTGTGTAGATTGTGTCGTGTCAGGAGAAAGATCTGTGTCGTCTGAGGCCACTTTACATTTTTGATAAGCAAAACTAAATGGTAACTTATTCTGACTGTATAAGTTATTTTTACTACAAGTAGTTAGATCTAGTATAGATCTAGTAAAGATCTAGTATAGATCTAGTATAGATCTAGTAAAGATCTAGTAAAGATCTAGTATAGATCTAGTATAGATCTAGTATAGATCTAGTAAAGATCTAGTATAGATCTAGTATAGATCTAGTAAAGATCTAGTATAGATCTAGTATAGATCTAGTATAGATCTAGTAAAGATCTAGTAAAGATCTAGTAAAGATCTAGTAAAGATCTAGTAAAGATCTAGTAAAGATCTAGTAAAGATCTAGTATAGATCTAGTATAGATCTAGTAAAGATCTAGTAAAGATCTAGTAAAGATCTAGTATAGATCTAGTAAAGATCTAGTATAGATCTTGTAAAGATCTAGTAAAGATCTAGTAAAGATCTAGTATAGATCTAGTAAAGATCTAGTAAAGATCAGTGTCTAGACTTGAACAGTGTGTCGTGTTGGGATGTGAAGAACCGTCTCAGTGCTGCTGGTTTCATCTCTTTATCTGCAAAGAAACCATGACCTGTGATCTGCTGATATGTTGGCGCTGGACTTTGACCTCTGCCCTCTGAATCACGGCTGATTGTTGCCACTGGATTTCTTCCAGGCACTCGTTCACTGAATAAGTCCAAAGTTCAACACACCTTGTTGAGAAGGAAACACATGAAGTCATTTAGACTTGATTGTCTTCACCCGAATATCTGTTTGTACTTGAACTTTGATCTTATTTCTAACTTGGGCTTTAAACTGGAAAATCGTCGCACTTTTTATCAACGAATTTGAAATGTACGTAAAATTATAGTTTGGCCAAAAACTCCCATTTAGCTCAGTTTCTAATCATCGTCACGTCGACTAATGTTTCGGAATATTTTCAGAGTAATGCGCTAAAACCCTTGTCTTCCAGGCACTGCACCCCCACCAGTGAACCCCATGGTTCCTCAGACTTATCAGCCGGTCAGAGGTCCATATGGACCCCCACCTCCTGGTCCACCACCCACCATGAAACCCACAGCGCCTCCTACTGGAGCGCCTCTAGCGAACGCCACCCCTCCGCCTGGTAAGACTTCAACACAACATCTCTAATGAGACCCTAAAGTCCTTCAACATGAACGTTCCATCAGAGCTTCTGCACAAAAGTTAAAAACCAGAGAATAGGTTTAGCACCTATTCTCTGGTTTTTAACTTTCGTTTCAACATAATTATGAATTATAAGGTGTAATAATGAAGGCTTTTAATTCATGCCTCCCTTATAATCAACCAACTCTTTCTTTCACTACGTTTTCAAGTCGTGATTGAAGGCTGTGTTCTGGTGCTTCATTGATCCGACAGTAACACATTACAGCTGCATGTTTATGGCCGTCAGCTCTTCACTTGCAAACACTGACCAGCCTCGTCTGTTTCTCTCCTCTGACCTCCACATGCCAGGTCAGTGCGGGGCAGCTGTCGACACACTGTCCCCCACTGAACCCCACGTCCAGGAGGGGGATGTTGAATGTCCAGGTGTGGTTTGATCCGTCACTAGCTGTGGGTGTAGTAGTGCCTTCATGTGTTCATCATGTTCACTCCATGTGTTCATCATGTTCACTCCATGTGTTCATCATGTTCACTCCATGTGTTCATCATGTTCACTCCATGTGTTCATCATGTTCACTCCATGTGTTCATCATGTTCACTCCATGTGTTCATCATGTTCCATCCATGTGTTCATCATGTTCACTCCATGTGTTCATCATGTTCCATCCATGTGTTCATCATGTTCACTCCATGTGTTCATCATGTTCCATGTGTTCATCATGTTCACTCCATGTGTTCATCATGTTCACTCCATGTGTTCATCATGTTCACTCCATGTGTTCATCATGTTCCATCCATGTGTTCATCATGTTCACTCCATGTGTTCATCATGTTCCATGTGTTCATCATGTTCACTCCATGTGTTCATCATGTTCACTCCATGTGTTCATCATGTTCCATCCATGTGTTCATCATGTTCACTCCATGTGTTTATCATGTTCTATCCATGTGTTCATCATGTTCACTCCATGTGTTCATCATGTTCACTCCATGTGTTCATCATGTTCCATCCATGTGTTCATCATGTTCACTCCATGTGTTCATCATGTTCACTCCATGTGTTCATCATGTTCACTCCATGTGTTCATCATGTTCACTCCATGTGTTCATCATGTTCCATCCATGTGTTCATCATGTTCACTCCATGTGTTCATCATGTTCCATGTGTTCATCATGTTCACTCCATGTGTTCATCATGTTCCATCCATGTGTTCATCATGTTCCATCCATGTGTTCATCATGTTCCATGTGTTCATCATGTTCACTCCATGTGTTCATCATGTTCACTCCATGTGTTCATCATGTTCCATGTGTTCATCATGTTCACTCCATGTGTTCATCATGTTCACTCCATGTGTTCATCATGTTCCATCCATGTGTTCATCATGTTCACTCCATGTGTTCATCATGTTCCATGTGTTCATCATGTTCACTCCATGTGTTCATCATGTTCACTCCATGTGTTCATCATGTTCCATCCATGTGTTCATCATGTTCACTCCATGTGTTCATCATGTTCCATGTGTTCATCATGTTCACTCCATGTGTTCATCATGTTCACTCCATGTGTTCATCATGTTCCATGTGTTCATCATGTTCACTCCATGTGTTCATCATGTTCACTCCATGTGTTCATCATGTTCACTCCATGTGTTCATCATGTTCACTCCATGTGTTCATCATGTTCACTCCATGTGTTCATCATGTTCACTCCATGTGTTCATCATGTTCACTCCATGTGTTCACCATGTTCCATCCATGTGTTCATCATGTTCCATCCATGTGTTCATCATGTTCCATCCATGTGTTCATCATGTTCCATCCATGTGTTCATCATGTTCCATCCATGTGTTCATCATGTTCACTCCATGTGTTCATCATGTTCCATCCATGTGTTCATCATGTTCACTCCATGTGTTCATCATGTTCCATCCATGTGTTCATCATGTTCCATCCATGTGTTCATCATGTTCCATCCATGTGTTCATCATGTTCCATCCATGTGTTCATCATGTTCCATCCATGTGTTCATCATGTTCCATCCATGTGTTCATCATGTTCCATCCATGTGTTCATCATGTTCACTCCATGTGTTCATCATGTTCCATCCATGTGTTCATCATGTTCCATCCATGTGTTCATCATGTTCCATCCATGTGTTCATCATGTTCCATCCATGTGTTCATCATGTTCCATCCATGTGTTCATCATGTTCCATCCATGTGTTCATCATGTTCCATCCATGTGTTCATCATGTTCCATCCATGTGTTCATCATGTTCCATCCATGTGTTCATCATGTTCACTCCATGTGTTCATCATGTTCACTCCATGTGTTCATCATGTTCACTCCATGTGTTCATCATGTTCCATCCATGTGTTCATCATGTTCCATCCATGTGTTCATCATGTTTCATCCATGTGTTCATCATGTTCACTCCATGTGTTCATCATGTTCACTCCATGTGTTCATCATGTTCCATCCATGTGTTCATCATGTTCCATCCATGTGTTCATCATGTTCCATCCATGTGTTCATCATGTTCACTCCATGTGTTCATCATGTTCCATCCATGTGTTCATCATGTTCCATCCATGTGTTCATCATGTTCCATCCATGTGTTCATCATGTTCCATCCATGTGTTCATCATGTTCCATCCATGTGTTCATCATGTTCCATCCATGTGTTCATCATGTTCACTCCATGTGTTCATCATGTTCACTCCATGTGTTCATCATGTTCCATCCATGTGTTCATCATGTTCCATCCATGTGTTCATCATGTTCCATCCATGTGTTCATCATGTTCCATCCATGTGTTCATCATGTTCCATCCATGTGTTCATCATGTTCACTCCATGTATTCATCATGTTCACTCCATGTGTTCATCATGTTCCATCCATGTGTTCATCATGTTCCATCCATGTGTTCATCATGTTCCATCCATGTGTTCATCATGTTCCATTCATGTGTTCATCATGTTCCATTCATGTGTTCATCATGTTCCATCCATGTGTTCATCATGTTCACTCCATGTGTTCATCATGTTCACTCCATGTGTTCATCATGTTCACTCCATGTGTTCATCATGTTCCATCCATGTGTTCATCATGTTCCATCCATGTGTTCATCATGTTCACTCCATGTGTTCATCATGTTACATGTGTTCATCATGTTCACTCCATGTGTTCATCATGTTCCATCCATGTGTTCATCATGTTCACTCCATGTGTTCATCATGTTACATGTGTTCATCATGTTCACTCCATGTGTTCATCATGTTACATGTGTTCATCATGTTCACTCCATGTGTTCACCATCTAGCAACACGTGCTCTTCATCTCTTTGGACTACATCCATGTCCAGTAGTTTTCCAGGACCTGAACTCTTTATTTTCATGTCACATCTAAGCACTGATTGTAGATCTGCTCCTCAACGTGTGAGAGCTGATGGTTGATGTCCACGATGCTTCTGAGCTCATGTCCACAGACACTCTTTAAATGTTGGTGGATCATCTCTCGTCTCCATCTGTGAAGACTCTTTCTCGACGTGCATGAATGTTTCACTCCTCGTTCATATCTGACGTCACGTGTCGTCCTCCGTGTCTTCTGGATCTCCAGAGGTTCTCATCCAGAGCGTGGAGGAGTTTGTTCATTGTGTTTGTTCTTCAACAGGAGCCGCTGGCAACAGTTCTCAGATCAGCTATAACCACGTTGACAGTAAGACGGGTACGTTCATGTCTCACTGACCACTGTTGTCTGACCAGGTGTTTGGAAGTTCATGTTCCTCGTCTGTGGAACAACTTGACATGCAAATGTGATTCAAATCCACCAGCTGGCGTCGAGTGACTTCAGCTGCGTGACCTTGAACCCTGGAAACGATGTTTTTACGTCACAAGAACACGTCTTCGTGTCGAACCACATCATTAGCATTTACAAAATAAATATAAACGAAGGGCTTTCTTTTCAGTTGTGCGAGTTGAACCTCAAATCCTAATATTTAAGGTCAACCCTGGACTACATGTCCTTGAGATCATCTCTGGTTAAACTGAGACAATGAATGAAAAGTCTAATTTTAATTGTGGTTTGTCTTCTACTGACTTCTGCTCTGTTGTTCCAAACATTAACATCAACTCAGTTCTTAAACTTAAACGGTTCTTCTCTCTGCTCTCGTCTCCAAACATCTGTTGTTTTAACGGACCTTCTTATGAACAGAATCTTTTCTGTTACCTCACCAGGCCCACCTCAGCCTGGACCACCTGGTCGGCATTTGGGGCACTACCCCTCTCTACCCCCCGGGTACCAGCAAAGCCAGGCCCCCCCCGGTGGTCCCGTGCAGCCTCCGATGCAGGGCGGCTCCCAGCAGTTCCCTCAGGGCCCTCAGGTCTACCAGCAGGTCGGAGCGACTCCTGTCTTCCTGCAGGGATTGGACTTTAAAATACTGTCGACCCTCTTTCCAGCCGTCGAGAGGTCCGGGACCCTCACAGTTGAGTCCGTCTCTGGCTGCCATGAGTCTCCAGTCCAGCACCCCAGAAGCCCTCAGGGTGGTCAACCTGCTACAGGAGAGGAACATCCTGCCTCCGAGCTCCATCCCACCACCAACGCCCTGCCTGCCTCAAGACCTGCAGAAGATCAACTGCCATCCAGAGTAAGAGTCACGTGACCCGCCGTGATGTCATCATGGTAGCTTGACTCCAGCGTGGATTCGTTTGTGTCTCCAGGGTTTTCCGAAGTACACTGACCAGCATCCCGCAGACCCAGTCTCTGCTCAACAAAGCCAAGATGCCTCTGGGTCTACTTCTCCATCCCTTTAAGGACCTCTCGGTACGAAACGTGGCTTCAAAGCTCAAGTCAATCACTGGAAAACATTTCAAGATGTTTATGTCAGTTGTTTCCACCAACTCTCCACCCCTCGGTTCCTCAACCTAGACGCCAACACGAGGAGAACGTTTAGAAGGAATGATTAGTTTGGAGATGTAGGTTCAGAACCACAGAAGGTTCCCTGATGTAGGTTCTGAACCACAGAAGGTTCCCTGATGTAGGTTCTGAACCACAGAAGGTTCCCTGATGTAGGTTCTGAACCACAGAAGGTTCCCTGATGTAGGTTCTGAACCACAGAAGGTTCCCTGATGTAGGTTCTGAACCACAGAAGGTTCCCTGATGTAGGTTCAGAACCACAGAAGGTTCCCACAGAAGGTTCCCTGATGTAGGTTCTGAACCACAGAAGGTTCCCTGATGTAGGTTCAGAACCACAGAAGGTTCCCTGATGTAGGTTCTGAACCACAGAAGGTTCCCTGATGTAGGTTCTGAACCACAGAAGGTTCCCTGATGTAGGTTCAGAACCACAGAAGGTTCTCTGATGTAGGTTCAGAACCACAGAAGGTTCCCTGATGTAGGTTCTGAACCACAGAAGGTTCCCTGATGTAGGTTCTGAACCACAGAAGGTTCCCTGATGTAGGTTCAGAACCACAGAAGGTTCCCTGATGTAGGTTCAGAACCACAGAAGGTTCCCTGATGTAGGTTCTGAACCACAGAAGGTTCCCTGATGTAGGTTCAGAACCACAGAAGGTTCCCTGATGTAGGTTCAGAACCACAGAAGGTTCCCTGATGTAGGTTCTGAACCAAACAAACTGTCAGTTCCAGGTTTATATATATATATATATATATATATATATATATATAAATTTCCCTAGAAATCTGTGAAGAGCATTTTTTAATAAAACTTAATAATATTTCAATAATAATTCAATACAAAAGATGTTCTGCAAAGAATGTTTGGCATTAAAGTTCTCATCTAATCTAAGACTCAGGAGCAGAACATGATGTTGAGATGAAACTCTTCATCCAGCAGAACATGGACTAACAAGTCTGTTCTCTTCAGTGATTAAGGTTTGTTTAAACTTAGGTTAAAATCCTTCAAATCTAGCAAATTAGACATTTTTTCAAAGAAATGCAGCGACGGAGCAAAAGGGCTTCAAAGAACCTTCAGAGCACTGACTCTTCCTGGAGGTTCTGACATGTGTTCTCCTGCAGCAACTTCCTGTGGTGGCGTCCAGCACCATCGTCCGGTGTCGCTCCTGTAGAACCTACATCAACCCCTTCGTGTCCTTCCTGGACCAGAGGAGGTGGAAATGTAACTTGTGTTTCCGGGTCAACGATGGTGAGTTTGAAACGAGAGGTTCATTCATGGACTCGCTGTAGTAAGAGGTCCTCTGCTCTCTCAGTCCCGGAGGAGTTCATGTACAACCCGGTCAGCAGGTCGTACGGGGAGCCGCACAAAAGACCCGAAGTCCAGAACGCCACCATCGAGTTCATCGCTCCTTCAGAGTACATGGTGCGTCTCCTTCGCTCGCGCCGTCAAGCGTCGCTAACGTGTCGCTAACGTGTCGCTAACGTGTCGCTAACGTGTCGCTAACGTGTCGCTAACGTGTCGTCGCCTCCACAGCTGAGGCCGCCGCAGCCCGCCGTCTATCTCTTCCTGCTGGACGTGTCCCACAACGCCGTGGAGACGGGCTACCTGGACGTGTTCTGCCAGTCCATGCTGGACAACATCAACGCGTACGAGTGTTGGTGAGAAGGTGTGTCTGCAGGCGTGTGACCTTCTGTGGTGCGTTCAGGCTTCCTGGAGACTCGCGGACCAAAGTGGGCTTCATCACCTTCGACAGCACCATCCACTTCTACAACCTCCAGGAGGGTCTCTCTCAGCCGCAGATGCTCATCGTGTCGGACATCGAAGGTGAAGGTTCCAGACGTTACTCTGCCGTCCTTCGTGGTCTTCATGTTTGTGCTCCACAGACGTGTTTCTACCCACACCAGACAGCCTTCTCGTGAACCTCAACGAATGCAAAGAGGTGAGGAACTTTGACCTTTCGTTTGGATCCTGGTCTCTGACCTCTTCTCCCTCCAGCTCGTGCAGGACCTCCTCAAGAGTCTACCGACACTATTCCAGAAGACCATGGAGACCCAGTCCGCCCTCGGCTCCGCCCTGCAAGCTGCGTTCAAACTCTTGTCGCCCACTGGGGGGCGCATGTCCGTGTTCCAGACCCAGCTGCCTAACCTGGGGGTCGGCGCGCTGCAGTCCAGGGAGGACCCCAACCAGCGGGCGTCTGCCAAGGCGAGTCCAGGACGATTGTGTCTGATCTGATGTGTAACTTGAGTGTGTTTGGATCCAGGACATCCAGCACTTGTCTCCAGCCACAGACTTCTACAAGAAGCTGGCTCTGGACTGCTCCGGACAACAGGTCGCTGTGGACCTGTTCCTGCTGAGCTCCCAGTACTGTGACCTGGCGTCTCTCGGTGAGTCTCACGACGACTCCATGTTTTAGAATACAGTTGACCTTCGAGCCAGAGTCAGATTGAACCTGTTGGTCTGTGGCTCCCTCTAGTGTTGGATCATGGTAATGTTGCTTCTGTTGGTTCTCGTCGCTGCATTTCTAGGATTTGAAAAACAAAATCTCTCAGTGCTTCAGACATTATGGTAACGAGTGCAAACGCCGTCTCTGAGCCACTGGTTCTCGATCAGTTGTGTTGCTACGGCTCTGCTTGTCCAGTCAAAGGTCATCGTCAAGCGAACGTTAAAATAAAATCTGGTGTCACAGAAGATTTGATTAAACAAAATATGTTTTTTAACTTCATCAATGTGTCTTTGAGACAAACAAAGACATCAAGGACGAGTGATTCTTAAAGAGAGTGAACACACTCTTGAGTGATTCTTAAAGAGAGTGAACACACACTTGAGTGATTCTTAAAGAGAGTGAACACACACTTGAGTGATACTTAAAGAGAGTGAACACACACTTGAGTGATACTTAAAGAGAGTGAACACACACTTGAGTGATACTTGAAGAGAGTGAACACACACTTGAGTGATACTTAAAGAGAGTGAACACACACTTGAGTGATACTTAAAGAGAGTGAACACACACTTGAGTGATACTTGAAGAGAGTGAACACACACTTGAGTGATACTTAAAGAGAGTGAACACACTCTTGAGTGATTCTTAAAGAGAGTGAACACACTCTTGAGTGATTCTTAAAGAGAGTGAACACACTCTTGAGTGATACTTAAAGAGAGTGAACACACACTTGAGTGATTCTTAAAGAGAGTGAACACACTCTTGAGTGATTCTTAAAGAGAGTGAACACACTCTTGAGTGATACTTAAAGAGAGTGAACACACACTTGAGTGATTCTTAAAGAGAGTGAACACACACTTGAGTGATACTTAAAGAGAGTGAACACACACTTGAGTGATACTTGAAGAGAGTGAACACACACTTGAGTGATACTTAAAGAGAGTGAACACACTCTTGAGTGATTCTTAAAGAGAGTGAACACACTCTTGAGTGATACTTAAAGAGAGTGAACACACACTTGAGTGATTTTTAAAGAGAGTGAACACACACTTGAGTGATTCTTAAAGAGAGTGAACACACTCTTGAGTGATTCTTAAAGAGAGTGAACACACACTTGAGGGATTCTTAAAGAGAGTGAACACACTCTTGAGTGATTCTTAGAGAGAGTGAACACACACTTGAGTGATACTTAAAGAGAGTGAACACACACTTGAGTGATTCTTAGAGAGAGTGAACACACACTTGAGTGATACTTAAAGAGAGTGAACACACACTTGAGTGATACTTAAAGAGAGTGAACACACACTTGAGTGATTCTTAAAGAGAGTGAAAACACACTTGAGTGATACTTGAAGAGAGTGAACACACACTTGAGTGATTCTTAGAGAGAGTGAACACACACTTGAGTGATACTTAAAGAGAGTGAACACACACTTGAGTGATACTTAAAGAGAGTGAACACACACTTGAGTGATACTTAAAGAGAGTGAACACACACTTGAGTGATTCTTAGAGAGAGTGAACACACACTTGAGTGATACTTAAAGAGAGTGAACACACTCTTGAGTGATTCTTAAAGAGAGTGAACACACACTTGAGTGATTCTTAAAGAGAGTGAACACACACTTGAGTGATACTTAAAGAGAGTGAACACACACTTGAGTGATACTTAAAGAGAGTGAACACACACTTGAGTGATTCTTGAAGAGAGTGAACACACACTTGAGTGATACTTAAAGAGAGTGAACACACACTTGAGTGATACTTAAAGAGAGTGAACACACACTTGAGTGATTCTTAAAGAGAGTGAACACACACTTGAGTGATACTTAAAGAGAGTGAACACACACTTGAGTGATACTTGAAGAGAGTGAACACACACTTGAGTGATTCTTAAAGAGAGTGAACACACTCTTGAGTGATACTTAAAGAGAGTGAACACACACTTGAGTGATACTTAAAGAGAGTGAACACACACTTGAGTGATACTTAAAGAGAGTGAACACACACTTGAGTGATACTTAAAGAGAGTGAACACACACTTGAGTGATTCTTAAAGAGAGTGAACACACACTTGAGTGATTCTTAAAGAGAGTGAACACACACTTGAGTGATACTTAAAGAGAGTGAACACACCCTTGAGTGATTCTTAAAGAGAGTGAACACACTCTTGAGTGATACTTAAAGAGAGTGAACACACTCTTGAGTGATTCTTAAAGAGAGTGAACACACACTTGAGTGATACTTAAAGAGAGTGAACACACACTTGAGTGATACTTAAAGAGAGTGAACACACACTTGAGTGATACTTGAAGAGAGTGAACACACACTTGAGTGATTCTTAAAGAGAGTGAACACACACTTGAGTGATACTTAAAGAGAGTGAACACACACTTGAGTGATTCTTAAAGAGAGTGAACACACACTTGAGTGATACTTAAAGAGAGTGAACACACACTTGAGTGATTCTTAAAGAGAGTGAACACACACTTGAGTGATACTTAAAGAGAGTGAACACACACTTGAGTGATACTTAAAGAGAGTGAACACACACTTGAGTGATACTTAAAGAGAGTGAACACACACTTGAGTGATTCTTAAAGAGAGTGAACACACACTTGAGTGATACTTAAAGAGAGTGAACACACTCTTGAGTGATACTTGAAGAGAGTGAACACACTCTTGAGTGATACTTAAAGAGAGTGAACACACACTTGAGTGATACTTAAAGAGAGTGAACACACTCTTGAGTGATTCTTAAAGAGAGTGAACACACACTTGAGTGATACTTAAAGAGAGTGAACACACTCTTGAGTGATACTTAAAGAGAGTGAACACACACTTGAGTGATACTTGAAGAGAGTGAACACACACTTGAGTGATTCTTAAAGAGAGTGAACACACACTTGAGTGATACTTAAAGAGAGTGAACACACTCTTGAGTGATACTTAAAGAGAGTGAACACACACTTGAGTGATTCTTAAAGAGAGTGAACACACACTTGAGTGATACTTAAAGAGAGTGAACACACTCTTGAGTGATACTTGAAGAGAGTGAACACACACTTGAGTGATTCTTAAAGAGAGTGAACACACTCTTGAGTGATTCTTAAAGAGAGTGAACACACACTTGAGTGATACTTAAAGAGAGTGAACACACTCTTGAGTGATACTTGAAGAGAGTGAACACACTCTTGAGTGATACTTAAAGAGAGTGAACACACACTTGAGTGATTCTTAAAGAGAGTGAACACACACATCAACTCTTGATGATCACTTCCTGCTCTGGTCCTCCCAGGATGCATCTCTCGATACTCTGCTGGCAGCGTCCACTACTTCCCCTCGTATCACCACCAACACAACCCTGCTCAGGTGGAGAGGTTCCAGAAGGACCTGAAGAGATACCTGAGCAGAAAGATCGGCTTCGAGGCTGTGATGAGGATACGATGCACCAAAGGTGAGAAGAACGTTTGTGCTTGAACTGGAGTGTGTTTTATTTTGGAGTGTGTTTTATTTTGGAGTGTGTCTTATTTTGGAGTGCGTGCGTGTGTGTGCGTGTGTGTGTGTGCGTGTGTGTGTGTGTGTGTATGTGTGTGTGTGTGTGTGTATGTGTGTGTGTGTGTGTATGTGTGTGTGTGTGTGTATGTGTGTGTGTGTGTGCGCACATAAATGATCAATCGCATTAAGTCGGCTTCATTAATTAATAGAACAACATAAATGCAAGTATAAAGTCAGAACTTCTCCTTAAAGAATCTTCTTTGATGAACTGAAAATAGTTTGATTATAAGTTTGAAACAAAGATTTCAAGTGGAAAAAAAGAGTGTTGTCTGGATGATGATGAAGATGACGATGATGATGATGATGATGAAGATGAAGAAGATGGTGATGATGAAGATGAAGAAGATGGTGATGATGATGATGATAATGATGGTGACGACGATGACGATGATGATGATGAAGATGAAGAAGATGGTGATGATGAAGATGACGATGATGGTGAAGATGATGGTGAAGATGAAGATGATGAAGATGATGATGAAGATGATGATGACGATGATGATGACGATGATGACAATGAAGATGATGACAATGAAGATGAAGATGATGAAGATGATGGTGACAATGAAGATGAAGATGAAGATGAAGAGGATGAGGATGAGGATGAGGATGAGGATGAGGATGAAGATGAGGATGAGGATGAAGATTAAGGAGATGGTTTGATGTCTCTCCAGGTCTCTCCATCCACACGTTCCACGGGAACTTCTTCGTGAGGTCCACTGATCTCCTGTCGCTGCCGAACGTGAACCCAGACTCAGGCTTCGCCGTTCAAATGTCCATCGAGGAGAACCTGGACGACATGCAGGTGGTCTCGTTCCAGGCCGCTCTGCTCTACACGTCCAGCAAAGGTTGGTGACGACAGATGTTCTGTGGACCAGACTGACGGATGTGTTCCAGGAGAGAGAAGGATCCGCGTCCACACGCTGTGTCTGCCTGTCGTCAGCTCGCTGTCCGACGTGTTCGCTGGAGCCGACGTGCACGCTATCACTGGACTGCTGGCCTGCATGGGTGAGTACCTGCTGCACTACTACACACTACTACACCAATGTGTGTGTCACTGCTACACACTACTACACAAATGTGTGTGTCACTGCTACACACTACTACACAACCTGTTTGTGTGTCACTGCGACACTTGTATCAACTACTACACAGCCCATGTTTCAATTCAATTCAATTTTATTTCTGATAAGTGTCTTATCATAAAAAAGTTATCTCAAGACACTATACAGTTGAAATAAGACTACAGTTGATTAAGGAAAAATAGATCCAGCAATTGAACAAAGAGCAAGAAACAAAACACTGTACAGTGAGCAATGGAGAGGAAAAACTTCCTTTTAGAAGCAGAAACCTCGAGCGGAACCAGACTCATTGTTGACGGCCTGCCGCTTTGACCGGCTGGGAGGAAGGATGGGGGGGTAGACAGATGGATAAGGAGAGGAGTGAGGGAGGATATAGTGAGAGAAAAGAGGAGAGTGTAGGAGGGTCCATGGGGGTGTTGGAGAGAACTCGGGGTCTTGGCGGGCCCAAGCCGTGGCAGGAACCCGCGGGAGACCAGGATCCGGCAGGCGAGATAACCACCAGAGCCGACCCCAAACACCAGCGAGAAGGCGGACCACCAGCGAGAAGGCGGACCACCACCGGGGGCGTGAGAGGGCGAGCACAGGCGAGGACGACCGAGGAAGCAAAGAGGGGGAGGCACCAGGCGCAGGCACGAAGGCAGAGGGGCAGCCAGAAAAACCAGTCAGGGGATAGAGCCCCGGGGCCAGGCCGGGCCACGGAAGACCCCCAGACCGTCAGGCCGCCACCAAGTCCATAGCAGGGGACCGAGCCAAGGAGATAGGGATCCACCACAGCAGCGGCGGCGGAGCCCCCCCCAATACCCTGCGGACACGGCCAGTAGCCGGGTCGAGTGCCACCGCATGAGCCCGGGGGAACAATGGCCAGGCACCGGCTCAGGTCCTCCGGTGAGAGTCCCCCGGGTCACAGGGGGGCCACTCTTGTGCGGGCAGGGCGGGGGTAATGGGGCTGCAGCCGTCCGGGAACGGCCCCCAATCTTCAAACTGTAGACCGTCCCCAACAGCCACAGCCCACCTCCCCCATGTCATGAGGGAAGTTTGGGGGGCCAACAGTATTTCATAGGCGGTCCACGGTCTCTCAGGTGCAGAGGCTCCGCCCATCACACGTACTGACCCCCAGCCCCCGCCCCCACCCACCATGCAGCACCCAGGGGGACAGCATCACTTGCATGGGCGGTACATGGTCTCTACGGTAACATGGGTCCGCCCAATGCCTCCGCCGTCCCCCCAACATGGCCCCGCCCAGTGTGGCCCCCCCCCCACCTGGGAAGCCCCCGAAAGACCGACCAACCCGGCCACGAACCCCCAGGACCAAGGGTGACAAACTCCCCGACCACAGCACATGCCACACAGGGCGGGTAGAGGACCACAGCTACCGCTGCAACAGACACCCACCCCAAGACAGGCCCCCACAGCCCCCCACCACAGACCAGGTGAAGCCATCGGGGCCGGATGGCCATCCAGAACACCCGGCCAGCCCCAGCCCCACCCCTAACGGTTCACCCGCCAACCCCGTCAGCCGGACCAGCAACCCCCCAGCCCCAGCACCGCCCCCAACGCAACCCCCCGTCCACCGCCCCAACCACCCCCGCCAGCACCAACCCCCGCACACCACCAAAGACCGCCCGGAAGCGGGCCACCCCCCCGCCGGCACACGGGGCCATCGCGGCACCAGCGGTCACCACCACCAGGCCCAAGGCCCCACAGGCCCCACCCGCCGGGCCCCTCACACCAGAATCGGCCAAGCCAGAACGGCCCCGGCGAGAAAAGAAGGATATACAGAGCTCGGTGTCTAAAACTCCTCCAGCATTCTCAGCCTATAGCAGCTAAGATAAACAGTTTTGTTAGTTATAACAGCTA
Organism: Callionymus lyra; assembly: GCF_982586985.1. Lineage (NCBI taxonomy): Eukaryota > Metazoa > Chordata > Actinopteri > Syngnathiformes > Callionymidae > Callionymus > Callionymus lyra. The sequence continues at coordinate 1,121,270 of NC_141831.1, read as the reverse complement.
AAGATAAACAGTTTTGTTAGTTATAACAGCTAAAGATAAACAGTTTTGTTAGTTATAGCAGCTAAAGATAAACAGTCAAGTTAGTTATAACAGCTAAAGATAAACAGTTAAGTTAATTATAGGCTTTATGGAAAAGTAAGGTTTTAAGATTGTTTTTAAACATAGAGAGGGTGTCTGCCCTCCGGACTGAAGCCGGTAGTTTGTTCCACAGCAGAGGGGCTTGAAAACTGAAGGCCCTGGCTCCGAATCTACATTTAGAGATTTGTGGTATAACTAGTAGATCAGAGTTTAGGGATTGTAAGGTCCTAGAGGGTTGGTAAGTTTGGATTAAATCTTTAATGTATGTTGGTGCTAGACCATGTAAGGCTTTATAGGTTAGGAGAAGGATTTTAAATTGTATCTAAATTCTACAGGAAGTCAATGTAGGGAAGACAGTACAGGTGTGTTCGCGCCTCTTAGTCTTAGTCAGGACACGAGCTGCAGATGAATGAGCTGAAGATTCTGAGAGACTTTTTAAAACATCCTGACAGAAGAGACTTACAATAGTCCAGCCTGGAGGTAACAAAAGCATGGATGAGCTTCTCAGCATCTAAAGGAAGGAAGTGCCTGATTTTTGAAATGTTACGAAGGTGGAAGTAAGCAGTCCGTGAGATTTGTTTTATGTGTGAGTTAAATGATAAGTCCTCGTCAAAGCAGACACTGATTCTTTACAGTGGTGCTAGTAGCAGGAGCAAGTTATGTAAAGATCATTAGTTAATGATTAGAATAGAATAGAATAGAAAAGCTGATGGACTGATGGACTGATGGACTGATGGACTGATGGACTGATGGACTGATGGACTGATGGTCTGATGGACTGATGGCTCCGTGTCAGCCTGGCTTCAGTACTGAATAAGAACTTGGGGTTATTCTTATTTGCTTCTATAAGTGATGAGTAATATGAGGCTCTGGCTGAAGAGATGTCTTGTATATTTTTAACTTATCCTGCCAGTCCTGGTAGAATTCATTATGTTTTGATGAACCATTTCTTCTCTAGTCGTCTAGAAACCTGTTTTAATTGACGTGTTACTGAGTAAACCAGGGAGCAAGACTACTTCTGTTGACAGTCTTTTGAGTTAGTGGTGCGATGAAGTCAAGCGTATTGTGCAACGAGTCTGTAAAACGGCCCACAAAGTTATCAATGTCGGGGTGACTATGGTAGAGTTTCTTGACTCACTGAGGCGTTTTACTGACACTGAGGGAATTATTTCAAAAACTTGGTAACAACACTTTCAGACAGACATCTTTTGAGATCCTGCTCTGTAGACTCGGCTCATTTAAAATGAAGTCAAAGGTTATTAATTGATGGTCGGAAAGAAGTGAATTCTGAGGAGAGACAATAACATTTTTAATTTCAAGTCCGTATGTTAGGACAAGATCTAATGTGAGCTTAAAGCAGTGAGTCGTTCATGAACATACTGAGAGAAATGACTCCAGGATAGAGTTAAACCTGTTAGCTAAGCTATCATGGACCATATTATTATTATTACTATTATTATTATTATCATTATCATTATCATTATCATTATCATTATTATTATTATTATTATTATATCAACATGGATGTTAAACCAACAATAATCACTTTATCTGATTTAAGCAGCAGCTGCTCAAGAACTCAGACAAGAATTCAGAATAAGGTCCAGGAGGACGATAGACTCCAACAAAGAGAAGTGACTGATCTCAAGGTAGTATTAGATATACTGAGTATAATACTTTCAAAAGAGTTGAAATCACAGTGTGGTCTAGTAAAGGTAGTATTAGATATACTGAGTATAATACTTTCAAAAGAGTTGAAATCACAGTGTGGTCTAGTAAAGGTAGTATTAGATATACTGAGTATAATACTTTCAAAAGAGTTGAAATCACAGTGTGGTCTAGTAAAGGTAGTATTAGATATACTAAGTACAATACTTTCAAAAGAGTTGAAATCACAGTGTGGTCTAGTAAAGGTAGTATTAGATATACTAAGTATAATACTTTCAAAAGAGTTGAAATCACAGTGTGGTCTAGTAAAGGTTGAAGACATGAGTTAAAGTTAGTGTGTCTGGTGTTGATTCATTTAAAGATAATCATCTATAGGTTTAAGTTAATAAGTCAATGGTTTTATCTGATATAAGTTCATTAATTAGTGCAGCTTCTGAGGACAGGGATGGATATTCAACAATCACTTAATTCTCCTCTACAATGGTAGTATTTATTTGATTTAGATTTATTTGAATTAGATTATCTTTAACAATCTTCTACTGACATTTTTACTTGGTTTTATTAAGCGGGTCAGATTGACCCTCTATGTGGTTAGAGGCGGGTGGCTGTTGTGGGAGAAGAAGAGTGTGAAGATGCTTCTGATCTGTGCTCTGAGTCACGTTACACTAAAACTCTCAACACTGCTAGACAAGAGAGATGCTCATTATGGGATGGATCAGTCTCTCCTAAGCAGACCAGGTTTTCCCCAGAAGGTTTTCCAGTTGTTAACAAAGCCAAGCGTTTGCGGGGCAGAACTCTGACAACCAGCCATGAAATGATGAGTCGAAGTAAACATATCATCATATGTTGGGTCCAGAGAAAACTACGGAGTCCGACATTGTTCGTGCAAATGCACACACCGACTGAACGTTCACCTTGGTGACCTCTGACCTCCGAGCGACGTCATCGGATGTCGTTGCTGCCGACATGAATAATTATCTTACTGTATTTACGTTTAGCTTTAGCAGCTTTAAATGTGATTCAATGTCTGGCTCTGGCCCCAGGAATGCAGACGACTCTCGCTGGCTTCGCTAGTTTAACGTTCCGAAGAATGGAATCATCTACGAACAGAGCAGGTTCCTCGACCGGTGACTTGTCGAGTGGAGAACATCTGTTGGAAACGCTAAGGGGTTGGTGCTCCGTTGACTTTGGCGGGAACTATTCCTCCCTCGAACATCACCCACCGACCCTGGTTTCCCTGACACACCGAGCAGGAAAGAACAGAGGAGGGAGAGGGAGACATGGTGAGGGGAAAGTGTGGGTGTGTGTGTGTGTGTGTGTGTGTGTGTGTGTGTGTGTGTGTGTGTGTGTGTGTCAGAGGGTTTAGAAGTGAAATGAGTTTGAATCCTGTTCACACTGACAGCTGGTGATGGTGACAACCGTTGCTTAGCAACCGTCAGTAAGACTCAGTAAGTTGTCATTTACTTGCACATGGTCTCATTTGCATATGGTTACAAGTATGTTTGTAAAACGGATTTAAAAGATGATTCAGTGCAGCTTCCAAATGAAATACAAGTCGATTTAAAGAAACCAGAACGAGACGCTTTTGTCCTGAAACCACTGAAGGCTCTGGTCCCACACGTCCTAAGGCTCTGGTCCCACACGTCCTAAGGCTCTGGTCCCACACGTCCTAAGGTTCTGGTCCCACACGTCCTAAGGTTCTAGTCCCACACGTCCTAAGGTTCTAGTCCCACACGTCCTAAGGTTCTGGTCCCACACGTCCTAAGGTTCTAGTCCCACACGTCCTAAGGTTCTGGTCCCACACGTCCTAAGGTTCTGGTCCCACACGTTCTGGTCCCACACGTTCTAAGGTTCTGGTCCCACACGTCCTAAGGTTCTGGTCCCACACGTTCTAAGGTTCTGGTCCCACACGTCCTAAGGTTCTAGTCCCACACGTTCTAAGGTTCTGGTCCCACACGTTCTAAGGTTCTGGTCCCACACGTTCTAAGGTTCTGGTCCCACACGTCCTAAGGTTCTGGTCCCACACGTTCTAAGGTTCTGGTCCCACACGTCCTAAGGTTCTGATCCCACACGTCCTAAGGTTCTAGTCCCACACGTCCTAAGGTTCTGGTCCCACACGTCCTAAGGTTCTGGTCCCACACGTCCTAAGGTTCTGGTCCCACACGTCCTAAGGTTCTGGTCCCACAAGTCCTAAGGTTCTGTTCCCTGCAGCCGTGGACCGCTCGGTGACGGCCAGCCTGAGCGACGCCAGGGATGCCATGACGAACGCCGCCATCGACTCGCTGACGTCGTTCCGCCAGGCGGTGCTGACCATCCAGCAGCCGGGCCTCCTGGCGCCGGCCTGCCTCCGCCTCTTCCCGCTCCTGGTCCTGGCTCTCCTCAAACAGGTCCCAACGCCTCCACGTTTCAGACCCGGGCGGCGCTGACCGCGACCTCTGACCTCTGGCTCCACAGAAAGCGTTCCGGACCGGCACCAGCACGCGCCTGGACGAGCGCGTGTTCGCCATGTGTCAGCTCAAGTACCAGCCGCTGGTCTACGCGCTGCTGATGGTCCACCCGGCGCTGTACCGGGTCGACGACCTGTCGGACGAGGTGAGCGGCGCCCCGACATCCACCAGCATCTTGACCCACACGTTGTGTTGCAGGGAGCCTTGAACCTCAACGACAAGACGGTCCCTCAGCCTGGAGTCCTGCAGCTGACGGTGGAGAAGCTGAGCCGCGACGGAGCGTTCCTCATGGACGCCGGGACGGTGGGACCTCCTGCTGGTTCTCGTCTCCTTCAGCCTCCACTGACCTCCTGCTCTCCTCACAGGTCCTTTATCTGTGGGTCGGACGCAACTGCAGCCCCAACTTCCTCAGCCAGGTGTTGGGCGTCGCCAGCTACGCCGCTGTCCCTGAACACCTGGTGAGTTCACCTGTCCCTTCACCTGTCCCTTCACCTGTCCCTTCACCTGTCCCTTCACCTGTTCATTCACCTGTCCCTTCACCTGTCCCTTCACCTGTCCCTTCACCTGTCCCTTCACCTGTTCATTCACCTGTTCATTCACCTGTCCCTTCACCTGTTCATTCACCTGTCCCTTCACCTGTCCCTTCACCTGTCCCTTCACCTGTCCCTTCACCTGTCCCTTCACCTGTCCCTTCACCTGTCCCTTCACCTGTCCATTCACCTGTCCCTTCACCTGTCCCTTCACCTGTCCATTCACCTGTCCCTTCACCTGTCCCTTCATCTGTCCCTTCACCTGTCCCTTCACCTGTCCCTTCACCTGTCCATTCACCTGTCCCTTCACCTGTCCCTTCACCTGTCCCTGAACACCTGGTGAGTTCACCTGTCCCTTCACCTGTCCCTTCACCTGTCCCTTCACCTGTCCCTTCACCTGTCCATTCACCTGTTCATTCACCTGTTCATTCACCTGTTCATTCACCTGTCCCTTCACCTGTCCATTCACCTGTCCATTCACCTGTCCCTTCACCTGTCCCTTCACCTGTCCCTTCACCTGTCCCTTCACCTGTCCCTTCACCTGTCCCTTCACCTGTCCCTTCACCTGTCCCTTCACCTGTTCATTCACCTGTCCCTTCGCCTGTTCATTCACCTGTTCATTCACCTGTTCATTCAGCTGTTCATTCACCTGTTCATTCACCTGTTCATTCACCTGTTCATTCACCTGTCCCTTCACCTGTCCATTCACCTGTTCATTCACCTGTCCCTTCACCTGTTCATTCACCTGTTCATTCACCTGTTCATTCACCTGTTCATTCACCTGTCCCTTCACCTGTTCATTCACCTGTTCATTCACCTGTCCCTTCACCTGTCCATTCACCTGTCCCTTCACCTGTCCCTTCACCTGTCCCTTCCCCTGTTCATTCACCTGTCCCTTCACCTGTCCCTTCACCTGTCCCTTCACCTGTCCCTTCACCTGTCCCTTCACCTGTCCCTTCACCTGTCCCTTCACCTGTTCATTCACCTGTTCATTCACCTGTTCATTCACCTGTTCATTCACCTGTTCATTCACCTGTCCCTTCACCTGTCCATTCACCTGTTCATTCACCTGTCCCTTCACCTGTCCATTCACCTGTCCCTTCTCCTGTCCCTTCACCTGTCCCTTCACCTGTCCCTTCACCTGTCCCTTCACCTGTCCCTTCACCTGTCCCTTCACCTGTCCATTCACCTGTCCCTTCTCCTGTCCCTTCACCTGTCCCTTCACCTGTCCCTTCACCTGTCCCTTCTCCTGTCCCTTCACCTGTCCCTTCACCTGTCCCTTCACCTGTCCCTTCACCTTCACGTGACTTCAATGCTGTCTCAGATCACATACTTGTGTACTCAAAGTTAGTATTTTTAGTGCGTAAGTGCGTCTCAATTCTTAGTATGTGAAGTTAGTGCTCCATACTCACTAGATTGTTACTAAATAAATATATATATAAAATATATATGTGTGTGTGTATATATATATATATATATATATATATATATATATATATATACTTCCAGGTGTATTTCCAGCAGCAGTACAAGGATAAAAAAATTAAAGATTCTCTTAAATAAACAACATTATTTACACAAATAAACAAAACCCTCGATTAGACACTTGAACTCAAATCTGTTATTAATATAATCTTTACTGTATTTGTAACAAAATAAAACTCAACAGATAAAACGTTCCTTCTTTTTTTAAAACGACAGCACTTTTGTGTCGGAGCTTTCCAAAATAAGAGACTTGAAATGTAAATGTTGAATCCTTCAAAATAAGAGTGTGAACTCAAACGACTCATGGTTGAGTGACTGGTGAGACTGGTGACACTGGTGACACTGGTGACACTGGTGACACTGGTGACACTGGTGACTCTGGTGACACTGGTGACACTGGTGACACTGGTGACACTGGTGACACTGGTGACACTGGTGAGACTGGTGACACTGGTGAGACTGGTGACTCTGGTGACACTGGTGACACTGGTGACTCTGGTGACACTGGTGACACTGGTGACTCTGGTGACACTGGTGACTCTGGTGACTCTGGTGAGACTGGTGACTCTGGTGACTCTGGTGACTCTGGTGACACTGGTGACACTGGTGACACTGGTGACACTGGTGACACTGGTGACACTGGTGACACTGGTGACACTGGTGACACTGGTGACACTGGTGACTCTGGTGACACTGGTGACACTGGTGACACTGGTGACACTGGTGACACTGGTGACACTGGTGACACTGGTGACACTGGTGACTCTGGTGACACTGGTGACACTGGTGACACTGGTGACACTGGTGACACTGGTGACACTGGTGACACTGGTGACTCTGGTGACTCTGGTGACACTGGTGACACTGGTGACACTGGTGACACTGGTGACACTGGTGACACTGGTGACTCTGGTGACTCTGGTGACTCTGGTGACTCTGGTGACTCTGGTGACACTGGTGACACTGGTGACTCGTGACTCGTGACACTGGTGACTCGTGACTCGTGACTGGTGACTGGTGTAATGAGCCAGATGTTCTTGTGAGATCTAACGTGTTCCTGACAGTACCTGCTGCCGGACCTGGACACTGCAGAATCCCACAGAACCCGAGCGTTCGTGGGTTGGCTGAGGGATCAGAGGCCGTTCTTTCCTTCCTTCCACGTCATCAGGTGCGCGTCGTCGTGACGATGACCTTGATAACGCGGTGACTGACCTTGAGGTGTTGTGCTCCTGCAGGGACGAGAGTCCGTTGAAGCCCAGCTTCATGCAGAACATGATCGAGGACCGGACCGAGTCGGCGCTGTCCTACTACGAGTTCCTGCTGCACCTGCAGCAGCAGATCTCCAAGTGATCTGGATCTTCAAGTGTGTGTGTGCGTGTGTGTGTGTGTGTGCGCATGTGTGTGTGTGTGAGTGAGTGAGTACAGAAGGAGTGAGACAGAAGGAGTGAGACAGAAAGAGTGAGACAAACCTTAACATTTGATTCCATGTCCTGCTTCTCTTCACGTCTCTGCCGACGACCGAGTTCCAACGAAAGCACAGACTTCTTTCTCACGCACGTGAGCGCGCACGTGAGCGCGCACATGAGCGCGCACGTGTCGGATCAGCTACACAAGTGTGCGTCTGTGTCCGGAGACTGTTATTGTGTGTCTGTATCCGCAGACTGTTATTGTGCGTCTACAGGTGCGTGGACTCGTTGTGAAGCACCAGGTGTTTGAATCTGTGTGTGTGTGTGTGCGTGTGTGTGTGTGTGCGTGTGTGCGCGTGTGTGTGTGTGCGTGCGTGCGCGTGTGTGTTCGCGTGCGCGCGTGTGTGCGTGTGTGCGTGTGTGTGCGTGTGTGTGTGTGTGTGTGTGTGTACGCGACTGATGCGAGGAGTTCAGCCGCTGCCTTGAACGCGTCACGTCCTCGTCTGTCCGTCAGATGTCATGATGATGTCATGATGATGTCATGATGACGTCACCATGACATCATCATGACATCATCATGACATCGTCATGTCATTGTCACGTCATCGTGATATCATCATGATGTCATGACGTCATCGTGACATCATGACAAATCGTGACATCATCGTGACATCATCGTGACATCATCGTGACATCATCGTGACATCATCGTGACATCATCGTGACGGCATGATGACATCATCATCATGACATCATCGTGACATCATGACTTCATGAAATCATCGTGACATCATCGTGACATCATGACATCATCGTGACGGCATGATGACATCATCATGACATCATGGTGACATCATCGTGACATCATCATGACGGCATGATGATGTCACGATGATGATGTCATCGTGACATCATCATGACGGCATGATGACATCATCATGACGGCATGATGATGTCACCATGATGATGTCATCATGGTGACATCATCATGGTGACATCATCATCAGTCTCTCCCCCAGATTAATTTATGAACTCTGATGAGCGTGTGATTCTTGTACAAGTTTGTCACGAGAGATATTTTAATATAAATGGAGGGAAACAGTTAACATAAGCCATCGTGATCTTTTAAACCTTCTGATACTTGTATATTGAAGATTGTGTTCTATAAGGTGAATAATTTTACTATAACCACCAGAAATGAAGAAAATAAAACGGGACTTTTTAATTGTAGTGTTTGTTTGTTGCTGACTTTATTGAAACACTTTCTTAATGTATGAGACTTTATTTTAACTATAGTGTTCTTAATAACTATAGTGTTCTTAATAACTATAGTGTTCTTAATAACTAAGGTAAGGTAAAACTTTATTAACTATAGTATTCTTAATAACAATAGTGTTCTTAATAACTATAGTGTTCTTAATAACTATAGTGTTCTTAATAACTATAGTGTTCTTAATAACTATAGTGTTCTTAATAACTATAGTATTCTTAATAACAATAGTGTTCTTAATAACTATAGTGTTCTTAATAACTATAGTGTTCTTAATAACTATAGTATTCTTAATAACTATAGTGTTCTTAATAACTATAGTATTCTTAATATCTATAGTGTTCTTAGTAACTATAGTATTCTTAATAACTATAGTGTTCTTAATAACTATAGTATTCTTAATAACTATAGTGTTCTTAATAACTATAGTATTCTTAATAACTATAGTGTTCTTAATAACTATAGTGTTCTTAATAACTAGTATTCTTAATAACTATAGTATTCTTAATAACTATAGTGTTCTTAATAACTATTGTATTCTTAATAACTATAGTGTTCTTAGTAACTATAGTGTTCTTAATAACTATAGTGTTCTTAATAACTATAGTATTCTTAATAACTATAGTGTTCTTAATAACTATAGTGTTCTTAATAACTATAGTGTTCTTAATAACTATAGTGTTCTTAATAACTATAGTGTTCTTAATAACTATAGTGTTCTTAATAACTATAGTATTCTTAATAACTATAGTATTCTTAATAACTATAGTATTCTTAATAACTATAGTGTTCTTAATAACTATTGTATTCTTAATAACTATAGTGTTCTTAGTAACTATAGTGTTCTTAATAACTATAGTATTCTTAATAACTATAGTATTCTTAATAACTATAGTATTCTTAATAACTATAGTGTTCTTAATAACTATTGTATTCTTAATAACTATAATGTTCTTAATAACTATAGTGTTCTTAATAACTATAGTATTCTTAATATCTATTGTATTCTTAATAACTATAGTATTCTTAATAACTATAGTATTCTTAATAACTATTGTATTCTTAATATCTATTGTATTCTTAATAACTATAGTATTCTTAATAACTATAGTATTCTTAATATCTATTGTATTCTTAATAACTATAGTATTCTTAATAACTATAGTATTCTTAATATCTATTGTATTCTTAATAACTATAGTATTCTTAATAACTATTGTATTCTTAATGACACTAGAACAGCTGAGCGAGAACTCTTTACTATTTACTTCAATAAAGATATATTTACGTCACAATAGACGAATAAAACATAATCAATAACTGATCAAACTGAAAGAATTTACACATTTGAAGTTAATCAAATATTCTTTAAAACACATACGAATATTTTGTGTTGTACAATCAAAGCAAGGTTGGTACTTTTGAAAAGGTATGAGGAAAATAACTATTGACATATTTAGATCCTTTATTGATCCCGCAGATTATTATTTTACTATTATAATCATATACTTTTATTGAATTTATTTATCTATATTAATCTAAACATTTACAGTTCCTCGGATGATGACGTAGAAATGGTAGCGACGTTATCGTACGTCATCAAAGCGCGACAGGCCTGTCAGTTCCATAGACATGTGTACAGATGTAAATATAGACATATATATATATATATATATATATATATATACCTGTATACTGTATATAGACATATGTATGTATATAGATGTATATGGTCAGTACAGCCTATACGATCCCGGCTGCGCATGCGCGGGATCTACTCGACGGGAGTTCAAAAATTACGTGTCAAAGTAAGTCATTTTATTTATATATCGCTTTAACAAAGTTAACTCGTAACAAGTTAAATTCGTGTCAAAGCAGAAAAGTTTACATTTACGATCAGAAACTCTTAACATGAGACACGAAGATGTTCCAGAGAATCCAGTGTCGTGTGAAAGCCTGTGCTTTCTAGCAAATCCCGCGCATGCGCAGCCGGGACACTGTAGGCTGGTCGTGTGTTGATTCCGAGCGCGCACCGTAGTGACGTCATCAGGTCCGCGCCGCTGATCGTGCACTGAAGGCCTCGGACGCGTCATGGAGGAGAAGATGTCTGAGGAGAAGATGCTGATGTCTGCCGCCCAGAGGAGAGCAGAGACCAGGAGGAGGAAACTTCTGCTCAACTCTGAGGAGAGACTCAACAGGATCGTGGGCTTCACGAAGAGCGAGAGTGACGTCGGTGCGTCTTTGATGTTGTTGTTGTTTAGCTCAGTCATCGTGAAGATCTCCATTCATTTAAACTGTTTTAGTTGTTGTTGTTGTTGTTGTTTAGCTCAGTCATCGTGAAGATCTCCATTCATTTAAACTGTTTTAGTTGTTGTTGTTGTTGTTGTTTAGCTCAGTCATCGTGAAGATCTCCATTCATTTAAACTGTTTTAGTTGTTGTTGTTGTTGTTTAGCTCAGTCATCGTGAAGATCTCCATTCATTTAAACTGTTTTTAGTTGTTGTTGTTGTTGTTGTTTAGCTCAGTCATCGTGAAGATCTCCATTCATTTAAACTGTTTTAGTTGTTGTTGTTGTTTAGCTCAGTCATCGTGAAGATCTCCATTCATTTAAACTGTTTTAGTTGTTGTTGTTGTTGTTTAGCTCAGTCATCGTGAAGATCTCCATTCATTTAAACTGTTTTAGTTGTTGTTGTTGTTGTTTAGCTCAGTCATCGTGAAGATCTCCATTCATTTAAACTGTTTTAGTTGTTGTTGTTGTTGTTGTTGTTTAGCTCAGTCATCGTGAAGATCTCCATTCATTTAAACTGTTTTTAGTTGTTGTTGTTGTTGTTTAGCTCAGTCATCGTGAAGATCTCCATTCATTTAAACTGTTTTAGTTGTTGTTGTTGTTGTTTAGCTCAGTCATCGTGAAGATCTCCATTCATTTAAACTGTTTTTAGTTGTTGTTGTTGTTGTTGTTGTTTAGCTCAGTCATCGTGAAGATCTCCATTCATTTAAACTGTTTTAGTTGTTGTTGTTGTTGTTGTTGTTTAGCTCAGTCATCGTGAAGATCTCCATTCATTTAAACTGTTTTAGTTGTTGTTGTTGTTGTTGTTTAGCTCAGTCATCGTGAAGATCTCCATTCATTTAAACTGTTTTTAGTTGTTGTTGTTGTTGTTGTTTAGCTCAGTCATCGTGAAGATCTCCATTCATTTAAACTGTTTTTATTACTGAAGATACTTTAATTCATGGAGTTTCTTGTCATCAATACATTGAATGATACGATCGTTTATATCCTTTAAGATTTAAACGAGTATGTTGTTCACATAGTTAGATTTTCTATGATGACAAAATAAATGTTCTTAGTTCAATATTATTAAGGTAAGATAAGGTAAAACTTTATTGATTGAAATTCAATCTAGAAATGTTGCTATGATGACGTCACCAGGCATCACTAATGGAGAACCGAAGTTCTTGATCAACTTGAGCAGATTCTCAAGAAAGATTAAACATATTTAACATATTTAATATTCTTCCTCTGGTTCTTCTCTTGGTTCTTCCTCTGGTTCTTCTCTTGGTTCTTCCTCTGGTTCTTCTCTTGGTCCTTCCTCTGGTTCTTCTCTTGGTCCTTCCTCTGGTTCTTCTCTTGGTCCTTCCTCTGGTTCTTCTCTTGGTCCTTCCTCTGGTTCCTCCTCTGATCCTTCCTCTGGTTCTTCTCTTGGTCCTTCCTCTGGTTCCTCCTCTGGTCCTTCCTCTGGTTCCTCCTCTGGTCCTTCCTCTGGTTCCTCCTCTGGTCCTTCCTCTGGTTCCTCCTCTGATCCTTCCTCTGGTTCCTCCTCTGGTCCTTCCTCTGGTTCCTCCTCTGGTCCTTCCTCTGGTTCCTCCTCTGGTCCTTCCTCTGATCCTTCCTCTGATCCTTCCTCTGGTTCCTCCTCTGGTCCTTCCTCTGGTTCCTCCTCTGATCCTTCCTCTGGTTCCTCCTCTGATCCTTCCTCTGGTTCCTCCTCTGGTTCCTCCTCTGGTTCCTCCTCTGGTTCCTCCTCTGGTTCCTCCTCTGGTCCTTCCTCTGGTTCCTCCTCTGGTTCCTCCTCTGGTTCCTCCTCTGATCCTTCCTCTGGTTCCTCCTCTGGTCCTTCCTCTGGTTCCTCCTCTGATCCTTCCTCTGGTTCCTCCTCTGATCCTTCCTCTGGTTCCTCCTCTGGTTCCTCCTCTGGTTCCTCCTCTGGTTCCTCCTCTGGTTCCTCCTCTGGTCCTTCCTCTGGTTCCTCCTCTGATCCTTCCTCTGGTTCCTCCTCTGATCCTTCCTCTGGTTCCTCCTCTGGTTCCTCCTCTGGTTCCTCCTCTGGTCCTTCCTCTGGTTCCTCCTCTGATCCTTCCTCTGGTCCTTCCTCTGGTTCCTCCTCTGGTTCCTCCTCTGATCCTTCCTCTGGTTCCTCCTCTGATCCTTCCTCTGGTTCCTCCTCTGATCCTTCCTCTGATCCTTCCTCTGGTTCCTCCTCTGGTTCCTCCTCTGGTTCCTCCTCTGGTCCTTCCTCTGGTTCCTCCTCTGATCCTTCCTCTGGTTCCTCCTCTGATCCTTCCTCTGGTTCCTCCTCTGGTTCCTCCTCTGGTTCCTCCTCTGGTCCTTCCTCTGGTTCCTCCTCTGATCCTTCCTCTGGTCCTTCCTCTGGTTCCTCCTCTGGTTCCTCCTCTGATCCTTCCTCTGGTTCCTCCTCTGATCCTTCCTCTGGTTCCTCCTCTGATCCTTCCTCTGATCCTTCCTCTGGTTCCTCCTCTGATCCTTCCTCTGGTTCCTCCTCTGGTCCTTCCTCTGGTTCCTCCTCTGATCCTTCCTCTGATCCTTCCTCTGGTTCCTCCTCTGATCCTTCCTCTGGTTCCTCCTCTGATCCTTCCTCTGGTTCCTCCTCTGGTCCTTCCTCTGGTTCCTCCTCTGATCCTTCCTCTGATCCTTCCTCTGGTTCCTCCTCTGATCCTTCCTCTGGTTCCTCCTCTGGTCCTTCCTCTGGTTCCTCCTCTGGTCCTTCCTCTGGTTCCTCCTCTGATCCTTCCTCTGGTTCCTCCTCTGATCCTTCCTCTGGTTCTCCTCCAGGTTCCTCTCGTCGCTCCACCGAGCCTCGCTTCCACCTGGACCTGGACAGAACCGACTCATGGTCAGCCAAGTCCTCCCAGAGACCGTCTCCGTTCCTGCAGGAAGGTCCTCTCGGCACCCCAGAGGCCCGACACTCTCCCCTGCCAGAGTGCGTGGACGAGGGTGTGCGTCCGCGGCCTCGAGGGGGGGGCGGGGCCGAGGACGGATCTCCTCGCCGAGGCCTCCAGAAGTACTTGTCCAGGCTGGACGACGCCATGAAGCTGCGCGGTCAGCTGGCCAATGAGAAGCCGGCGCCGGACGCCGCGTCTGAAGCTGAAGAGTTGGATCCGTTCAGGGTCTTCAGGCTGGTCTGCAGCGTCCTCCTCGCCGTCCTCGTGCAGGTGTTCGTCTGCAAGTACCTGGTCAGTGTCCAGGAAACATCTCAGCATCAAACTTCTGTTTGGGTTTATTTGAACACAGTTGTTGATCCTGTTGATTTAACATCAAAACAGAGATGATTTTTTGTATTTATTATTATATATTTGATATTTATTATTTTTTAAATGTATTGTCCAATATTATTAGAGTATTCTATGTAATAATATATCTATTATGTAATATAGTGTAGAAGCTCCTCAGTGTTTGATGTTCTTCATATCTGTGAACATGTGAGTATGAAGTGTTTTGTCCACTTTGATGATGTTATTATTATTGTTATTATTATTGTTTGTATTCATATTATTGTCGATGCTGTTAAAACAACAACTTATTAATGACGTCTAATTAGGACTAAATATGTCAAAGTTTTTCAATTTTTCAAGTATTTATGTCTTGAAACATAAACATTGAGTTGATAAAAAGTGTGACTTTAGGCTGAAATGAAGATTTAATGAATTAAACATAAAAAAAAGTGTTCTTTAAAGATGTAATGTCTTCTGGTTGCAGTCGATCTTCGCTCCGTTCCTGACCCTAGAACTGGCCTTCATGGGTTTATCCAAATACTTCCCGAAGGTACGTTTGCTCCACAACAAGTGGAAACTTGACTTTGACTCCAGGATGTTCTCTGCAGGTGGAGAGGAAGCCTCAGACCACGGTGCTGACCACTGCGCTGCTGCTGTCCGGCATCCCTGCCGAGGTCATCAACCGCTCCATGGACACGTACAGACGCATGGGAGACGTGTTCGCCGACCTCTGCCTTTACTTCTTCACCTTCATCATCACTCACGAGGTCCTGCTGCTGGTCTCCTCAGAGGCTGCTTGACCCGCGTCTGGATCCCGGGTCGAGGCTCCAGGTCTGCAGGACCAGCTTCATGTTGTGGCTTCTGTGACGAGAGTCTGATGTTTGTCTGGAGCTGCTTCTCTGACGTGGAACAAACATGACGAGTCAAAGGTCTTCAAACGTGTTTTAACCCTGGCCTTTAGATCGACTGGATCCGGTGGTTCTGGTGGTTCATGGGTCAAGTTTTCGTCCGGACACGAGACATTTTCAAGTTGAGCCATCCCACCTCTGACGCCACCTCTGTGGCGTTTCTGACTTTCGAGTCGATAAAAACTCTGGACGGTGACGAGTGACATCATCAGAGCTCATGAAGGTCTTTAGATGATCTATGGATTCTTCTTCAAACATCTCATGTCGTCACGTGATCCTAAAGTCACTGATTCCATCGAACGTTACACTAAACAATGTTTACTTTTAAAGTATTTGATCATGTAAATACTTCTCTGTATTATACTTTTTCCTGTTTGTGCAACATTTTCTTCATTCAACCTAATAAATGTTCAAATAAACATGTTTCTCCTGCAGTTACTGTTTGTTTCTTATGTCTTTAAAAAACATCTACGTTTGATTGTTTTGATCATTTTCTTCTTCACTTTGATGTTGAAAGACAGAACTAACTAGTGAAACATAACCAGGTTAAAGTTCTTCTTCACTTTGATGTTGAAAGACAGAACTAACTAGTGAAACATAACCAGGTTAAAGTTCTTCATCACTTTGATGTTGAAAGACAGAACTAACTAGTGAAACACAACCAGGTTAAAGTTCTTCATCACTTTGATGTTGAAAGACAGAACTAACTAGTGAAACACAACCAGGTTAAAGTTCTTCATCACTTTGATGTTGAAAGACAGAACTAACTAGTGAAACATAACCAGGTTAAAGTTCTTCATCACGTTGATGTTGAAAGACAGAACTAACTAGTGAAACACAACCAGGTTAAAGTTCTTCATCACTTTGATGTTGAAAGACAGAACTAACTAGTGAAACACAACCAGGTTAAAGTTCTTCATCACTTTGATGTTGAAAGACAGAACTAACTAGTGAAACATAACCAGGTTAAAGTTCTTCATCACGTTGATGTTGAAAGACAGAACTAACTAGTGAAACATAACCAGGTTAAAGTTCTTCTTCACTTTGATGTTGAAAGACAGAACTAACTAGTGAAACACAACCAGGTTAAAGTTCTTCATCACGTTGATGTTGAAAGACAGAACTAACTAGTGAAACACAACCAGGTTAAAGTTCTTCTTCACTTTGATGTTGAAAGACAGAACTAACTAGTGAAACACAACCAGGTTAAAGTTCTTCATCACGTTGATGTTGAAAGACAGAACTAACTAGTGAAACATAACCAGGTTAAAGTTCTTCATCACGTTGATGTTGAAAGACAGAACTAACTAGTGAAACACAACCAGGTTAAAGTTCTTCATCACGTTGATGTTTAAAGACAGAACTAACTAGTGAAACATAACCAGGTTAAAGTTCTTCATCACTTTGATGTTTAAAGACAGAACTAACTAGTGAAACATAACCAGGTTAAAGTTCTTCATCACTTTGATGTTTAAAGACAGAACTAACTAGTGAAACATAACCAGGTTAAAGTTCTTCATCACTTTGATGTTTAAAGACAGAACTAACTAGTGAAACACAACCAGGTTAAAGTTCTTCTTCACTTTGATGTTTAAAGACAGAACTAACTAGTGAAACACAACCAGGTTAAAGTTCTTCTTCACTTTGATGTTTAAAGACAGAACTAACTAGTGAAACACAACCAGGTTAAAGTTCTTCTTCACTTTGATGTTTAAAGACAGAACTAACTAGTGAAACATAACCAGGTTAAAGTTCTTCATCACTTTGATGTTGAAAGACAGAACTAACTAGTGAAACACAACCAGGTTAAAGTTCTTCATCACTCTGATGTTTAAAGACAGAACTAACTAGTGAAACACAACCAGGTTAAAGTTCTTCATCACTTTGATGTTTAAAGACAGAACTAACTAGTGAAACACAACCAGGTTAAAGTTCTTCATCACTTTGATGTTTAAAGACAGAACTAACTAGTGAAACACAACCAGGTTAAAGTTCTTCTTCACTTTGATGTTGAAAGACAGAACTAACTAGTGAAACACAACCAGGTTAAAGTTCTTCATCACTTTGATGTTTAAAGACAGAACTAACTAGTGAAACACAACCAGGTTAAAGTTATTCTTCACTTTGATGTTTAAAGACAGAACTAACTAGTGAAACACAACCAGGTTAAAGTTCTTCATCACTTTGATGTTTAAAGACAGAACTAACTAGTGAAACACAACCAGGTTAAAGTTCTTCATCACTTTGATGTTGAAAGACAGAACTAACTAGTGAAACACAACCAGGTTAAAGTTATTCTTCACTTTGATGTTTAAAGACAGAACTAACTAGTGAAACACAACCAGGTTAAAGTTCTTCTTCACTTTGATGTTTAAAGACAGAACTAACTAGTGAAACACAACCAGGTTAAAGTTCTTCATCACTTTGATGTTGAAAGACAGAACTAACTAGTGAAACACAACCAGGTTAAAGTTCTTCATCACTTTGATGTTTAAAGACAGAACTAACTAGTGAAACACAACCAGGTTAAAGTTCTTCATCACTTTGATGTTTAAAGACAGAACTAACTAGTGAAACATAACCAGGTTAAAGTTCTTCTTCACTTTGATGTTTAAAGACAGAACTAACTAGTGAAACATAACCAGGTTAAAGTTCTTCATCACTTTGATGTTTAAAGACAGAACTAACTAGTGAAACATAACCAGGTTAAAGTTCTTCATCACTTTGATGTTTAAAGACAGAACTAACTAGTGAAACATAACCAGGTTAAAGTTCTTCTTCACTTTGATGTTTAAAGACAGAACTAACTAGTGAAACATAACCAGGTTAAAGTTCTTCATCACTTTGATGTTGAAAGACAGAACTAACTAGTGAAACACAACCAGGTTAAAGTTCTTCATCACTTTGATGTTGAAAGACAGAACTAACTAGTGAAACATAACCAGGTTAAAGTTCTTCATCACGTTGATGTTGAAAGACAGAACTAACTAGTGAAACATAACCAGGTTAAAGTTCTTCATCACTTTGATGTTTAAAGACAGAACTAACTAGTGAAACATAACCAGGTTAAAGTTCTTCATCACTTTGATGTTTAAAGACAGAACTAACTAGTGAAACACAACCAGGTTAAAGTTCTTCATCACTTTGATGTTGAAAGACAGAACTAACTAGTGAAACACAACCAGGTTAAAGTTCTTCATCACTTTGATGTTGAAAGACAGAACTAACTAGTGAAACACAACCAGGTTAAAGTTCTTCATCACTTTGATGTTTAAAGACAGAACTAACTATTGAAACATAACCAGGTTAAAGTTCTTCATCACTTTGATGTTTAAAGACAGAACTAACTAGTGAAACATAACCAGGTTAAAGTTCTTCATCACTTTGATGTTTAAAGACAGAACTAACTAGTGAAACATAACCAGGTTAAAGTTCTTCATCACTTTGATGTTTAAAGACAGAACTAACTAGTGAAACACAACCAGGTTAAAGTTCTTCATCACTTTGATGTTGAAAGACAGAACTAACTAGTGAAACATAACCAGGTTAAAGTTCTTCATCACTTTGATGTTTAAAGACAGAACTAACTAGTGAAACATAACCAGGTTAAAGTTCTTCATCACTTTGATGTTTAAAGACAGAACTAACTAGTGAAACATAACCAGGTTAAAGTTCTTCATCACTTTGATGTTGAAAGACAGAACTAACTAGTGAAACACAACCAGGTTAAAGTTCTTCATCACTTTGATGTTGAAAGACAGAACTAACTAGTGAAACACAACCAGGTTAAAGTTCTTCATCACTTTGATGTTGAAAGACAGAACTAACTAGTGAAACACAACCAGGTTAAAGTTCTTCATCACTTTGATGTTTAAAGACAGAACTAACTAGTGAAACATAACCAGGTTAAACTGGTCATTAGTTAATCGCACGCACACAAGGAGTATTTACACGTGTTTTTTCAAAACTAAACATGTAGACATTCATCAATGTTTCAAACGTGTTTCTCATGTTCGACGTTTTTCAAAGTGACGTCACCTGAACGCTGAGTGACGTCACTGCGACGAAAACACAAGCTGTTGACCTGCAAACATGTCTCTCCAAAATAAAAGATTAATTTATTAAGTCATGACTTTCTCGTTAATTTCTTGTGTTTGAAGAGTTGCAGACTCTGATGAAACCATCGTGTGTGAAACAAATGATAAATAAACGTTAGTTTTCATGAGATGTAACTTGATTTCAGAGATTCTAATGAACATTTTTACAAACGAATCCTATTTTATTTTGAAAGTATTTGGACGAACGAGCAGCGACACTCGTCAGTACCGCGTGTGTCCAGCAGAGAGCAGCAGAGAACATGGACGAGTGATTAGTCAACAAACGTCGAGACAGAAAATATAAAAAAACATTTTAAAAACTCTCACGTGTTGACATGAGAAGAACCTCCGTGTGGTACCGAGAGTTCAAAGGTCGTTCAGGAGAGTTCCGCGTCATATTGAACGGCTCGTCTCCGTTACAAGTGCGAAGACAGGAAATGACGCCAGAAAGCGCCGGAAGTATCAGGCAGTGACAACGAGTTCAAAGTCGCAAACATTCATGATGAAACGTCGTAGTTGTGTCGCTAATATCAACAAACTCGTTTAATTCGCTAAATAGAAGAACTTGTGAAGAACCCTGACATGGGCCGAGAGTCGAGGTGAGTCTGCGGCTGTTTGACCATCAAACGTCATTTAAAGTTGTATTTAAGACGCTTAACTTGAGAACTTGTGAGACTAACGTTAGCATAGCTGCTAACAGGCGTGATGTTTGTAAACATAATCCCGGAACCGGACGAAAATAAATCATTTTATGAATGACTTTTATGCTTTTTTCAACTTTATCGTATGTTTCGTCGTATGTTCGTGTGTATCGATGGTGTTTTGTCGCCCGAACAGACACTACAGGAAGCGCTCCGGGTCGCGCGGTCGCTCCGGGTCTCGATCCAAGAGTCGCTCTCCGGACAAACGCTCCAAGAAAGACGATCGCGACCGGAACCGGAGGGAGAGATCCCGCAGTCGAGAGCGCAGGAGGTCCCGGTCCAGGGACCGTAAACGAGCGAGGTCCGTGAGAGTCAATGTTGTTATCCTGGTGTTTGTGCAGATCTGAGGTCAGCTTCAATCTGTGTCTGTCCTGAGGTTTGAAGCACAATCTTATTTCTGCAGGTAACGTTTGAATCAACCATTACTGTGCATTGATCAGTGGTGAAGTAAGATCATTTATAATAATAATAATAATAATTCACTTACACCATCAAAGGACCAAACCTCAACTACTGACAGTAAATGTTGGTCATTCCCTCGTCATGACCATGTTGGACGAGTTGCAGTTAAAAAAAAGATCGATCTACTGAAATCTTTTCTTTTTACTATTGAATAACATTCTGGGTTAAATAATTGAACCTCAACAATTCAACTTTAATAAATACGTGTTGCTTCGAAGTGACCTTCGTTTTTTAAAGACGTATCTGAACTGAAAATCATGTGATGATCATCAAGTGGCTTTTTTTTTCTCTCTCCTTGACATGAAGGCGCACTCGGAGCAGAGAACGGAGAAGGTCCAGGAGCAGAGACAGGAGGAGGTCTGGCAGCAGGAACCGAGCCAGAAGATCACGATCTGCAAGTCCGAGCAAGAGCAGAAGAACGGAGGAAAAGTGAGACATCTTTGATTTTGAACGCTCTCTGAATTTATGTTTCCAAGATTAGGAATCTTCGCAAATTCAAACTTTGAAAGCTGTGACTGATATATTTCCAGGCCAAGAAGCAAAGAGAAAGAACCCGAGCCTGTTTCAGAAAAGAAAAAGGCAAAGGAGGAGAAAGAAGATGAAAAAGTTGAAGATGTGAGTGAAGTTGCAAAACTGTACCATTTCTTGTTTGTGCGTCACTGACTCGTCTTCATTTGTGCCGATGCAGCAAGACTTTGACCAGAACAAGCTGGAGGAGGAGATGAGGAAGAGGAAGGAGCGAGTGGAGAAGTGGAGGGAGGAGCAGCGGAAGAAAGCCATAGAAAACATCGGCGATATCAAGAAAGAAATTGAGGAGATGAAGCAGGGAAAGAAGTGGAGTCTGGAGGACGACGACGGTAAAGAACACGATGATCCTCGGTGGTGACGACCACGTCGAGCTTCAGAGCTGAAGTCTGGACCTTATTGCTGCGACTCATGCGTGTTTCTTTCAGACGATGACGAAGATGCTCTCGTGCCGATGGATGCAGACGATGACGACGAAGACGATGAAGATGGAGAGATGAAGGGGGAGAAGAAGGACACGCAGGTGAAAGACGAGAACAAGGAGGACGGCGATGAAGAGGGAGAGTCTCCCGTGGAAAAGAATGACGAGGATGAGGTGGATCCTCTGGATGCCTACATGGAGGAGGTGAAGCAGGAGGTGAAGAAGTTCAACATGGGAGGAGTGAAGGGTGGAGACAAGGTCAGTACAAGGTTAACCATCTACACGGAAACGTTCTTTTGAGTTCAAGTTGAATAAGTGATTTAAAGCGTGTGTGTGTTTTTAATTGTTTATGTGGTGTATGTACACAAGTGTGTATGTGCGTGTTTGGAGGAGGAGTGAAGCCATCATTACGTCATCATGGACTCTCGTAACCTCTCGTTCGTCCAGATTTCAGAGCAACTTTATAAAGTAATGAGTTTAAAACATGGTCATGATGAGAAGTTACTGCGTCTTGAAGAACATTATCTACTTGTAACTCGTCTTCAAGTCTGTTTTGCTCATGAAAACCTTCGTTGTCCTCAGAAAGGAGCGACGATCACCAAAGTGGTGACTGTAGTGAAGACCAAGAAAGGACTGAACACCCACAAGAAGAAAGGGGAGCTGATGGAAAACGACCAAGATGCCATGGAGGTGAGTTTCTTATCTCCATGTCTCGACTACAAGCACTTCAACTGCTCTTTGTTGTGCTGAAGTACTCGTCGGAGGAAGAAGAAGTGGATCTGCAAACTGCTCTGACGGGTTTCCAGACCAAACAGAGGAAAGTTCTTGAGCCAGTGGACCACGGGAAGATCCAGTACGAGCAGTACAGGAGGAACTTCTATGTGGAGGTGCCTGAGCTCGCCAGGATGACTCCAGAAGGTTCTTGTTCTCTAAAACATTCTTCAACCTATTTTTCTAGTTCTTTTCTTCAATGTGGTCGTATTTGTCTCCCAGACGTGCACTCGTACCGCCTGGAGCTCGAGGGCATCACCGTGAAAGGGAAGTCGTGTCCCAAACCCATCAAGACGTGGGTTCAGTGCGGCGTGTCCATGAAGATTCTCAACGCTCTGAAAAAGTAAAAACTCCCAGATTTTTATTTGAAATTCGGTTGGATTTCCGTGCAAACTAACGTGGTCTCAGGCAGAGCTACGAGAAGCCGACGCCCATCCAGGCTCAGGCCATTCCCGCCATCATGTCGGGTCGCGACCTCATCGGCATCGCAAAGACCGGCAGCGGGAAAACCATCGCTTTCCTGCTGCCCATGTTCCGACACATCATGGACCAGAGGCCCCTGGAGGACGCCGAGGGACCCATCAGTACGTGACCCACACACGGATGTTCTCTCTGTTGGTCTCTGACCTCTTGACCTCTGTCCACCAGCCATCATCATGACGCCCACGCGCGAGCTGGCTCTGCAGATCACCAAGGAGTGTAAAAAGTTCTCCAAGCCTCTGGGGCTGAATGTGGTGTGTGTGTACGGAGGCACCGGCATCAGTGAGCAGGTGAGAAGATCCTCCGTCGTGTCGATGGACTCAAGCTTCATCCTGACCTGATCACAGATCGCTGAGCTGAAGAGAGGCGCGGAGATCATCGTGTGCACGCCTGGAAGAATGATCGACATGCTGGGAGCCAACAGTGGTGAGTTTTCAAACTCTTCCCACACTTTAACCCAAGATTTGTGCGATTTAAACGACCTTCACTGTTGAAGACCAACCATGTGACGTTTAGCATCCGTGGCTCAAGAAGCTATTTTGACTTTTGTCACAGAACATAAACATTGGTGTGTATTTACATCGAGGGTTTCGTTTGCTTCCACACATGCCAGGTAATCTGTAATATGTTTCCCTTGTAGGTGAGCAGAGGTCAGAGGTCAGATAGTGCATCATGAGCTCCGACCCTTGTTTTGTATCTTGAGGCTGTTTTCTCACTTTAGCAGGTGCTGCTGCGATGGTGAGAAGAGCTGATGACACAGATGTTTAGATCGTGATGTTGTTACTCAGTCATGACTCGTTTATTTAAACCATGTTCCTCCTGGACGTGTTTATCTGTGGAACGATGCAAAGTCAACATGGAAACATTTAAATAAAGGGCGTATATTTGTCTTGCACCCTTTTACTTTAGGGTCTCCACAGGAGATCTTGACCGATGTATGTTCCTAGAACCTGAATCCATGTCTTGATGCTGGTCTCGCTCCATGTCCAGGTCGTGTCACCAACCTGAGGAGAGTCACGTACGTGGTGCTGGACGAAGCCGACCGGATGTTCGACATGGGCTTCGAGCCTCAGGTGAGTGTTGACCCGTCGTCATGGCAACCAACTCTATGGTTCACTGACGCCAACGACACCTTCTTCAGGTGATGAGGATCGTGGACAACGTGCGTCCGGACCGACAGACCGTGATGTTCTCCGCGACCTTCCCTCGAGCCATGGAAGCCTTGGCTCGAAGGATCCTCACCAAGCCCATCGAGGTCCAGGTGGGAGGACGCAGTGTGGTCTGCTCGGACGTGGAGCAGCATGTGGTACGAGGACCACCGTCGTTTCTCCTTGAGACAAAGAAGCACTTTATTCACGTCATCTTCTCGTAGCTGGTCATCGACGAGGACAAGAAGTTCTTGAAGCTGCTGGAGATCTTGGGACATTACCAGGAGAAGGGTTCCGTCATCATCTTCGTGGACAAGCAGGAACATGCTGACGGTCTCCTCAAGGACCTGATGAAGGCCTCGTACCCCTGCATGTCTCTGCACGGAGGTACTTCAGCCTCGTCTCAGTGTTCTCGGGGTCTGCTGGGTTTACTCCGAAATAATGGTGACATGTTCAGGGTTGTTGCGCCTCACCCTAACTAGCTGGGAGAGACTCCAGCCCTCACATCCTGATCAGAGAATCATTATTGAAAATGTTTTAAAATGACGTCTAGATCTGTTGTGTTCACGTCTAGATCTGTCGTGTTCACGTCCAGATCTGTCGTGTTCACGTCTAGATCTGTCGTGTTCACGTCTAGATCTGTCGTGTTCACGTCTAGATCTGTCGTGTTCACGTCTAGATCTGTCGTGTTCACGTCCAGATCTGTCGTGTTCACGTCCAGATCTGTCGTGTTCACGTCTAGATCTGTCGTGTTCACGTCTAGATCCGTCGTGTTCACGTCTAGATCTGTCGTGTTCACGTCTAGATCTGTCGTGTTCACGTCTAGATCTGTCGTGTTCACGTCCAGATCTGTCGTGTTCACGTCTAGATGTGTCGTGTTCACGTCTAGATCTGTCGTGTTCACGTCCAGATCTGTCGTGTTCACGTCTAGATGTGTCGTGTTCACGTCTAGATCTGTCGTGTTCACGTCCAGATCTGTCGTGTTCACGTCTAGATCCGTCGTGTTCACGTCTAGATCCGTCGTGTTCACGTCTAGATCTGTCGTGTTCACGTCTAGATCTGTCGTGTTCACGTCCAGATATGTCGTGTTCACGTCTAGATCTGTCGTGTTCACGTCTAGATCTGTCGTGTTCACGTCTAGATCTGTCGTGTTCACGTCTAGATCTGTCGTGTTCACGTCTAGATCCGTCGTGTTCACGTCTAGATCTGTCGTGTTCACGTCTAGATCTGTCGTGTTCACGTCTAGATCTGTCGTGTTCACGTCCAGATCTGTCGTGTTCACGTCCAGATCTGTCGTGTTCACGTCTAGATCCGTCGTGTTCACGTCTAGATCCGTCGTGTTCACGTCTAGATCTGTTGTGTTCACGTCTAGATCTGTCGTGTTCACGTCTAGATCTGTCGTGTTCACGTCTAGATCTGTCGTGTTCACGTCTAGATCTGTCGTGTTCACGTCTAGATCTGTCGTGTTCACGTCTAGATCTGTCGTGTTCACGTCTAGATCTGTTGTGTTCACGTCTAGATCTGTCGTGTTCACGTCTAGATCTGTCGTGTTCACGTCTAGATCTGTCGTGTTCACGTCTAGATCTGTCGTGTTCACGTCTAGATCTGTCGTGTTCACGTCCAGATCTGTCGTGTTCACGTCTAGATCTGTCGTGTTCACGTCTAGATCTGTCGTGTTCACGTCTAGATCTGTCGTGTTCACGTCTAGATCTGTCGTGTTCACGTCTAGATGTGTCGTGTTCACGTCTAGATCTGTCGTGTTCACGTCTAGATCTGTCGTGTTCACGTCTAGATCTGTCGTGTTCACGTCTAGATCTGTCGTGTTCACGTCTAGATCTGTCGTGTTCACGTCTAGATCTGTCGTGTTCACGTCTAGATCTGTCGTGTTCACGTCTAGATCTGTCGTGTTCACGTCTAGATCTGTCGTGTTCACGTCTAGATCTGTCGTGTTCACGTCTAGATCTGTCGTGTTCACGTCTAGATCTGTCGTGTTCACGTCTAGATCTGTCGTGTTCACGTCCAGATCTGTCGTGTTCACGTCTAGATCTGTCGTGTTCACGTCCAGATCTGTCGTGTTCACGTCTAGATCTGTCGTGTTCACGTCTAGATCTGTCGTGTTCACGTCTAGATCTGTCGTGTTCACGTCCAGATCTGTCGTGTTCACGTCTAGATCTGTCGTGTTCACGTCCAGATCTGTCGTGTTCACGTCCAGATCTGTCGTGTTCACGTCCAGATCTGTCGTGTTCACGTCCAGATCTGTCGTGTTCACGTCTAGATGTGTCGTGTTCACGTCCAGATCTGTCGTGTTCACGTCCAGATCTGTCGTGTTCACGTCTAGATCTGTCGTGTTCACGTCTAGATCTGTCGTGTTCACGTCTAGATCTGTCGTGTTCACGTCCAGATCTGTCGTGTTCACGTCCAGATCTGTCGTGTTCACGTCTAGATCTGTCGTGTTCACGTCCAGATCTGTCGTGTTCACGTCTAGATCTGTTGTGTTCACGTCTAGATCTGTCGTGTTCACGTCTAGATCTGTTGTGTTCACGTCCAGATCTGTTGTGTTAACGTTGTGCGTCGGCGCCTCCGCAGGCATCGACCAGTACGACCGCGACAGCATCATCACGGACTTCAAGAACGGGGCGTGTCGACTGATGGTCGCCACATCAGTGGCGGCGCGAGGGCTGGACGTGAAGCAGCTGATCCTGGTGGTGAACTATAACTGTCCAAACCACTACGAGGACTACGTGCACAGAGCAGGACGCACGGGACGCGCCGGGAACAAGGTCAGACATGAAGGTCGACGTTAACATCCACATGTTGGAAGTATTGATTCATTGAAGCATCACATTATTAATTATTTATATTTGAATATTTAAGGTTTAATTTGAAGTGTTTTTTGTGTCAGTTGAGAATAAAAGAAGTAAATAAGAAATAAAGGTTCTTCTTTTCTATGTTTATTTTGTGTTGAATGATTTAATTCTATAATGTTTTGAAAATGAATCGACTTTTTACCGAAGTTTAAGTTTCTTATTCCAAAGTTAAAAAACGTTGTAACTTGTAACGTCTGTCACTGTAAAGACTGACGATTTATTCCAATTGAACGACTATAAATGAAAGTTGTTTTATTTTGAAAATATCTATTGTTTGAGTTCAGAAAGAAGTTCTAATAACGTCAGTGTTCTTCCGTCTCCAGGGTTACGCCTACACCTTCATCACCGACGACCAGGCTCGATACGCCGGTGACATTCTGAAGGCCCTGGAGCTCTCTGGAACTCTGGTTCCTCCGGAGCTGGAGCAGCTGTGGGGGTCCTTCAAAGACGTGCAGAAGGCGGTGAGACCCCGAGAAACGTCACGCCGGCGTTCCTGGTGAACCATGATCTTCTGCTTCACAGGCCGGGAAGTCCATCAAGAGCAGCAGCGGCTTCTCGGGAAAAGGCTTCAAGTTCGACGAGACGGAACACGCTCTGGCCAACGAGAGGAAGAAGCTGCAGAAAGCGGCTCTGGGCCTGCAGGACTCTGACGACGAGGACGGGACTCTGGATGTGAGTGACCTCTGACCCTTCCTCTCCGCCATGAAGGACGATCTCGAACGTTCTCCTCCACAGATCGAAGATCAGATCGAGAGCATGTTCAACTCCAAGAAGAGGGTGAAGGACATGTCTGACCCTGGAGCGGCAGCAGGAATGTCAGGATCGGGGTCCAGCTCGTCCTCGTCCGGAGGTCTCGGGGGTCTCGGGCCCACGTCCGCCGGAGCCATCCAGAAGCTGGAGCTGGCCAAGCGCATGGCCCTGAGGATCAACGCTCAGAGGAACCTGGGCTCGGAGGCTCAGGTGTGTGTGTGTGTGTGTGTGTGTGGGTGTGTGTGGGAGAGCCTCACCTGTGTGTGTGTGAGAGCCTCACCTGTGTGTGTGTGTGTGTGTGTGAGAGAGAGCCTCACCTGTGTGTGTGTGTGTGTGTGTGTGTGTGTGAGCCTCACCTGTGTGTGTGTGTGTGAGAGAGCCTCACCTGTGTGTGTGTGTGTGTGTGTGTGTGAGAGAGAGCCTCACCTGTGTGTGTGTGTCTCACCTGTGTGTGTGTGTGTGTGTGTGTGTGTGAGAGAGAGCGCCTCACCTGTGTGTGTGTGTCTCACCTGTGTGTGTGTGTGTGTGAGAGAGCCTCACCTGTGTGTGTGTGTGAGAGAGCCTCACCTGTGTGTGTGTGAGAGAGAGCCTCACCTGTGTGTGTGTGTCTCACCTGTGTGTGTGTGTGTGAGAGAGCCTCACCTGTGTGTGTGTGTGAGAGAGCCTCACCTGTGTGTGTGTGTCTCACCTGTGTGTGTGTGTGTGAGAGAGCCTCACCTGTGTGTGTGTGTGAGAGAGCCTCACCTGTGTGTGTGTGTGTGAGAGAGCCTCACCTGTGTGTGTGTGTGTGTGTGTGTGTGAGAGAGCCTCACCTTAGCGTGTGTGTGTGTGTGTGTGAGAGAGCCTCACCTGTGTGTGTGCGTGTGTGTGTGAGAGAGCCTCACCTGTGTGTGTGTGTCTCACCTGTGTGTGTGTGCAGGACGTGATGCAACAAGCCACCAACGCCGTCCTGCGAGGACGCAACATCATGCCGCCGTCAGTGTCGGCCAAGACCATCGCGGAGCAGCTCGCCGACAAGATCAACGCCAAACTCAACTACACGCCGGTGGAGAAGCTGGAGGACGAGCGGCAGACCAGCGAGCAGTCGGAGACGGTGAAGAGATACGAGGAGGAGCTGGAGATCAACGAGTTCCCGCAGGTACGTGTCGTCCTGGAGACCAGTATAGATCCCAAGCGTTGGTGTCTTCATGTCGTCTCTCCGACCTCCAGACGGCGCGCTGGAAGGTCACGTCCAAAGAAGCTCTGCAGAGGATCGGAGAATATTCTGAAGCCGCCATCACCATCCGAGGAACATACTTCCCTCCAGGCAAGGAGCCCAAAGAAGGAGAACGAAAGATCTACCTGGCCATCGAAAGTACGTCCACACCTTTATTTATACTTCATTAATAATGTTTATACTTCATTAATAATGTTTATACTTCATTAATAATGTTTATTTATACTTCATTAATAATGTTTATTTATACTTTATTAATAATGTTTATTTATACTTTATTAATAATGTTTATTTATACTTCATTAATAATGATTATTTATACTTCATTAATAATGTTTATTTATACTTCATTAATAATGTTTATTTATACTTCATTAATAATGTTTATTTATACTTTATTAATAATGTTTATTTATACTTTATTAATAATGTTTATTTATACTTTATTAATAATGTTTATTTATACTTTATTAATAATGTTTATTTATAATTTATTAATAATGTTTATTTATACTTTATTAATAATGTTTATTTATACTTTATTAATAATGTTTATTTATACTTCATTAATAATGTTTATTTATACTTTATTAATAATGTTTATTTATAATTTATTAATAATGTTTATTTATACTTCATTAATAATGTTTATTTATACTTTATTAATAATGTTTATTTATAATTTATTAATAATGTTTATTTATACTTTATTAATAATGTTTATTTATACTTTATTAATAATGTTTATTTATAATTTATTAATAATGTTTATTTATACTTCATTAATAATGTTTATTTATACTTTATTAATAATGTTTATTTATACTTCATTAATAATGTTTATTTATACTTTATTAATAATGTTTATTTATACTTCATTAATAATGTTTATTTATAATTTATTAATAATGTTTATTTATACTTTATTAATAATGTTTATTTATACTTTATTAATAATGTTTATTTATAATTTATTAATAATGTTTATTTATACTTCATTAATAATGTTTATTTATACTTCATTAATAATGTTTATTTATACTTCATTAATAATGTTTATTTATACTTTATTAATAATGTTTATTTATACTTTATTAATAATGTTTATTTATACTTCATTAATAATGTTTATTTATACTTCATTAATAATGTTTATTTATACTTCATTAATAATGTTTATTTATACTTCATTAATAATGTTTATTTATACTTTATTAATAATGTTTATTTATACTTTATTAATAATGTTTATTTATACTTTATTAATAATGTTTATTTATACTTTATTAATAATGTTTATTTATACTTCATTAATAATGTTTATTTATACTTTATTAATAATGTTTATTTATACTTCATTAATAATGTTTATTTATTAACACCTTCAGCACTTCGATCCTGGTTTGACTCGTCGACGTTACAACGATTTCTACCTTTAAGTGATAACAACGAGGTCTCTAGGAGTATTTGTACTGCAGTACAAATACATGTACTGCAGTACAAATGCATGTACTGGTCTCTAGGAGTATTTGTACTGCAGTACAAATACATGTACTGCAGTACAAATGCATGTACTGGTCTCTAGGAGTATTTGTACTGCAGTACAAATACATGTACTGCAGTACAAATGCATGTACTGCAGTACAAATACATGTACTGCAGTAAAAATACATGTACTGCAGTACAAATGCATGTACTGCAGTACAAATGCATGTACTGCAGTACAAATGCATGTACTGGAGTACAAATGCATGTACTGCAGTACAAATACATGTACTGCAGTACAAATACATGTACTGCAGTACAAATGCATGTACTGCAGTACAAATACATGTACTGCAGTAAAAATACATGTACTGCAGTACAAATGCATGTACTGCAGTACAAATGCATGTACTGCAGTACAAATGCATGTACTGGAGTACAAATGCATGTACTGCAGTACAAATACATGTACTACAGTACAAATGCATGTACTGCAGTACAAATGCATGTACTGCAGTACAAATGCATGTACTGCAGTACAAATGCATGTACTGCAGTACAAATGCATGTACTGCAGTACAAATACATGTACTGCAGTACAAATACATGTACTGCAGTACAAATGCATGTACTGCAGTACAAATGCATGTACTGCAGTACAAATGCATGTACTGGAGTACAAATGCATGTACTGCAGTACAAATGCATGTACTGCAGTACAAATGCATGTACTGCAGTACAAATGCATGTACTGGAGTACAAATGCATGTACTGCAGTACAAATGCATGTACTGCAGTACAAATGCATGTACTGCAGTAAAAATACATGTACTGCAGTACAAATGCATGTACTGCAGTACAAATGCATGTACTGCAGTACAAATGCATGTACTGGAGTACAAATGCATGTACTGCAGTACAAATGCATGTACTGCAGTACAAATGCATGTACTGCAGTACAAATGCATGTACTGCAGTACAAATGCATGTACTGCAGTACAAATACATGTACTGCAGTACAAATACATGTACTGCAGTACAAATGCATGTACTGGAGTACAAATGCATGTACTGGAGTACAAATGCATGTACTGCAGTACAAATACATGTACTGCAGTACAAATGCATGTACTGCAGTACAAATGCATGTACTGCAGTACAAATGCATGTACTGCAGTACAAATGCATGTACTGGAGTACAAATGCATGTACTGGAGTACAAATGCATGTACTGCAGTACAAATGCATGTACTGCAGTACAAATGCATGTACTGGAGTACAAATGCATGTACTGGAGTACAAATGCATGTACTGCAGTACAAATACATGTACTGCAGTACAAATACATGTACTGCAGTACATGTATTTGTACTGCAGTACTACATATGTACGTACGACACGTGATCATTTCTCTTCCATTAAAATTGTATTTAAATATATTTCCAACATGTTTTCTCGACACGCGTCTGAAAGTTACATCATTTAAACTTTGAATATGTTTATAAATAAATGAATAATTCATTAAATAAATAGAACATGTAGCTTTTATTTTTCTGTACATTTAATCATATATTTAGTTTGAAATGTCTAAAAACATAAATAATAAAGTTGCATTATTGTTGTATTTATTCACTCTTATGTACTTTTGTGTGTATTATCACAACTTTTTACTTTTTCTACTCTTGTTTGGAGACGCTTGTAGAAGTTGATCTGCTGTGACTAGTTAGTAGTTAGTAGTTAGTAGTCCCTGCTTCACACGTCCAGTCACTTTGAAATGTTGAATAACAAATGTTTAAACGTGTAAATAATGAAACCAAGATGATGAGGTTCATAAACAGGAAGTGATGTCACTGTGTTCAGGTGCGAGTGAACTCGCCGTTCAGAAGGCAAAGACGGAGATCACTCGCCTCATCAAAGAAGAACTGATCAGACTAGTTCGTATTTCTCTCTCTCTCTCCTCCCTCCCTATCTCTCTCTCTCTCTCTTCTCTTTTTCTGTCTTTCTTTCTCTCTCTCTCTCCTCCCTCCCTATCTCTCTCTCTCTCTCCTCCCTCTTCTCTTTTTCTGTCTTTCTTTCTCTCTCTCTCTCCTCCCTCCCTATCTCTCTCTCTCCTCCCTCCTCTCTTTTTCTGTCTTTCTTTCTCTCTCTCCTCCTCCCTCTCTCTCCTCCTCCTCCCTTGCTCTCTCTCCTCCTCCCTCTCTCCTCCCTCTCTCTCTCTCTCTCTCTCCTCTCTCTCCTCCTCCCTCCCTCGCTCTCTCTCCTCCTCCCTCTCTCCTCCTCCCTCCCTCGCTCGCTCTCCTCCTCCCTCTCTCGCTCTCCTCCTCCTCCTCCCTCGCTCTCTCTCCTCCCTCCCTATCTCTCTCGCCTCTCTCTTCTCTTTTTCTGTCTTTCTTTCTCTCTCTCTCTCCCTCTCCTCTCTCTCTCTCTCTCTCTCCTCTCTCTCCTCCTCCCTCCCTCGTTCTCTCTCTCCTCCTCCCTCTCTCTCCTCCTCCTCCTCCTCCCTTGCTCTCTCTCCTCCTCCTCCTCCTCCTCCTCCTCCCTTGCTCTCTCTCCTCCTCCCTCTCTCCTCCCTCTCTCTCTCTCTCTCTTCTCTTTTTCTGTCTTTGTTTCTCTCTCTCCTCTCTCTCCTCCTCCTCCTCCCTCTCTCTCCTCCTCCTCCCTTGCTCTCTCTCCTCCTCCTCCTCCTCCTCCCTTGCTCTCTCTCCTCCTCCCTCTCTCCTCTCTCTCCTCCTCCCTTGCTCTCTCTCCTCCTCCCTCTCTCCTCTCTCTCCTCCTCCCTCTCTCTCATCCTCCCTCTCTCCTCTCTCTCCTCCTCCCTTGCTCTCTCTCCTCCTCCCTCTCTCCTCCTCCCTCTCCCTCTCTCCCTCCCTCCCTCCCTCCCTCCCTCCCTCCCTCTCTCTCTCTCTCTCCCTCTCTCTCCTCCCTCCCTCTCTCATCTTCTTCTCTTGTCTTCACAGAGGAACTCGTACCAACCGACGAACAAGGGAAGATACAAAGTGTTGTAGACGTTTCTTCGTCTTTTTCTTTCCTCGACGTGTTTTTACTTCTTTTATTTCTGTGTCTCATCACGTCAGTGTGTGAATGTTTTTACATTTCAATAAACACATGTTGCTATGGAAACCGAGTCTCCTTCTATATTAATAATCACAGATTTAACTTGGATTATTCATCGGAGGGTTGCGGGTTCAAACCCTCAGTCACGTGTCATCAGAAGAGTTTGTCGCTGAAGGTTCGATATTAAAAACATCGTTTTTTAACGTCGGGTTCGGAGGCTCCGTCTGCGCATGCGCTCGCAGCTCATTAATGTTTAATGGAAAATGGCTGCGATTCTTCTTCAAACCTCTGGAGCTCTTTGATGCCAAGATCCTGCTGCAGACCCTGATCCTGATCCAGGTCCAGGTCCAGGTCCTGATCCAGGTCCAGGTGCCAGCGAGGCTATGAAAGACGCGGAAGATCGTTTGGTTGTTTAACCTTTTCACTCCTGCAGCTCTGAAGGTAAATCTTCTTCTTCTTCTCTTTCTTCTTCTTCTTCTCCTCCTCTTTCTTCTTCTTCTCCTCCTCTTTCTTCTTCTTCTCCTCCTTCTCTTTCTTCTTCACGTCGTTCCTGCTCCTCTGGAGCTGCTTTCATGGACGAACATCCAGACACTGACGTCTCCTGCGAGACCCGCAGTCACGTGACCAGACACACCTGCTCAGGTGACGAGTCTCTGACCCGTCCTGGTGACCCGGGGAGAGTTGAGGGGACACTCTGGACAGCTGCACACGCTGACGACGACCGTGGGAGGAAACAAACGATTTATTGACAAAAGATAGAAAATGTAATAAATAATATCATTGAAAATAAAGGATCTACAAGCTTTGATCATTTTTCAAACTGTATTTATCCTGAAATTCTTTAAACTTCTGTTTATAAAAGTATGAATACGACGGTTCATGTAGTTTTAGGTGTCATTTTCTGGCTGTATCCTCTCGTCCTCAGTCATCGCGGAGGACGTAACGACGGGTCGTAAACAATAACATTATTTCATGAACTTTGACAAACACACGTCAGAACTAGGATTAAAACACAAGTTTCTTCCTCAACATGTTTTCTTCTGCAGAAATGATGCGTCAGGTGACGACGAGCTTCTGTCTGGGGTCGCGACCCTCGTGTCTCGCCGACGACCCTCGACTCCCCGACACCCATCACTTCGACCTCTGCTCCTCCCAGACCAGCAAGTTCTACGGCCCGACCCCCCCGACCCTGCAGATGACTCTGGCGCCCATGACCCTGCCCGGCCCCGGACACAAGTCCATGCTGTGCCCGAGACCCCAGGCCCTGGCCCTGGACTGCAGCCTGCCCGGGAAGGGGTCGGGGGTCACCGGCCCCGAGACCGACGCCGGCAAGAAGAAGAGAAAGTCCGCCGGGAAGTCGGGGCGACGCGGGAGGCCTCTGGGAACCACCAAGCTAGCCGGGTACAGAACCAGCACGGGTCGACCCCTCGGTACCACCAAAGCCGCCGGGTTCAAGACCAGCCCCGGGAGGCCCCTGGGGACCACCAGAGCCGCCGGGTACAAGGTGAGCCCGGGGAGACCGCCGGGCAGCATCAAAGGTCTCTCGCGCCTCAACAAACTCTCGTTCGCCGCCTGCAGCGGAGCCGCCTTCCCGTACCCCGTCCCTCACAAGGAGCTGCTCTGTGAACCCTCCAAGAGCGAGTGACCCCAGGGACCTCCTGGACAGGGACCTCCTGGACAGGGACCTCCTGGACCAGGGACCTCCTGGACCAGGGACCTCCTGGACCAGGGACCTCCTGGACCAGGGACCTCCTGGACAGGGACCTCCTGGACCAGGGACCTCCTGGACCAGGGACCTCCTGGACAGGGACCTCCTGGACCAGGGACCTCCTGGACAGGGACCTCCTGGACAGGGACCTCCTGGACCCTCTAGTGTGTGTCTGTCGATCACTGAGACGAACGCACGACTCGAGTCGTTCAAACGTGAAAAAGTCTGTAAAGGTTTGAATGTTTTGTCGACGTTCTGAAGATTTAAACAATCATTTGAACGAAAGATCAAATCAGTGAATCAAGAAAAGCAGCTTCAAGTTTTAAAAAAGTATTTTCAAACGATGATCCTGGACCTCCTGCTGAAGCTGCTGCCCCCGCGACCCTGAGGACGAAGATGTATTTATGACTTGTTTCTATGTTTTCACCCCATGATCTGATGTTTGTGCTTCTTGTTCGTCCTCACAGTGAATCCACTGAACTTCACACACCAACTGAACCCTGTTTAGAGGAACAGATATAATCCAACAATGTTCTTGATTTTAACGTTAAAAATATTCTCTTAAATCCACCACAGACGCCTCACTGTGCAGGAAGACGAAGGTTTTGTCACATGAAGCTCAGAGAACATTCTCTGCTTTAATGTATATTCGTGTCTTTGGTTCAAGAAATGTTTCTATAGAAGCATCAGCATGAAAATGTTGCAAAACACAAGTTTTTTAAAAGAAAATGTTCACATTCCAGTGTTTTCTGATGTGTTGCATGAAACATTATTATCGCTAATAATAACAATAATAAATATAAAAAGAATAACGTGGAGCTCGTCTCTAAATGTGTCTCATATAAAGGTTTGTATTTAAAACAACATGACTGTGTTTATTAAAAGAGTTTTAAAAAGTATACATTTAAAATGAATTAATCCAGAATAAAACACTCACGATATAAACCATACACTTCCGGTTGGTGCAGCGCACTAATTCTTCCCCGTCACTGGTTCCGCAAACACATCGACTGCGCGTTTGTGCTCAACATGTCGTAATAACGATCTAATGCTTTTATTAACGTTATTTTAAAACATGCCGGCGATGCTCAAGTACTTTCCAAGGCTTCCTTTTCTTTTGTTTATGCTTTTCCTTTATTTATTGAGTTTTTCTTCGGCGACTTTCCTGGGTAAGCTTCGGCTAACTGTGTGTTAGCATAAGAATATATATCATTGAGAAACTATTGACTTGAATAATGTGTCAGTATTTTAATGTGTCAGTGTTTTAATGTGTCAGTATTTTAACGTGTCAGTATTTTAATGTGTCAGTGTTTTAATGTGTCAGTATTTTAATGTTTCAGTGTTTTAATGTGTCAGTATTTTAATGTTTTAATGTTTCACTGCGTCAGTGTTTCACTGCGTCAGTGTTTCACTGTGTCAGTGTTTTAATGTGTCAGTGTTTTAATGTGTCAGTATTTTAATGTTTTAATGTTTCACTGCGTCAGTGTTTCACTGCGTCAGTGTTTCACTGTGTCAGTGTTTTAATGTGTCAGTATTTTAATGTTTCACTGTGTCAGTGTTTTAATGTGTCAGTATTTTAATGTTTCACTGTGTCAGTGTTTTAATGTGTCAGTATTTTAATGTTTTAATGTTTCACTGCGTCAGTGTTTCACTGTGTCAGTGTTTTAATGTGTCAGTATTTTAATGTTTTAATGTTTCACTGCGTCAGTGTTTCACTGTGTCAGTGTTTCACTGTGTCAGTGTTTTAATGTGTCAGTGTTTCACTGCGTCAGTTTTTCACTGTGTCAGTGTTTCACTGTGTCAGTGTTTTAATGTGTCAGTATTTTAATGTTTTAATGTTTCACTGTGTCAGTGTTTCACTGCGTCAGTGTTTCACTGCGTCTGTGTTTCACTGCGTCAGTGTTTCACTGCGTCAGTGTTTCACTGTGTCAGTGTTTCACTGCGTCAGTGTTTCACTGCGTCAGTGTTTCACTGCGTCAGTGTTTCACTGCGTCAGTGTTTCACTGCGTCAGTGTTTCACTGCGTCAGTGTTTCACTGCGTCAGTGTTTCACTGCGTCAGTGTTTCACTGTGTCAGTGTTTCACTGTGTCAGTGTTTTAATGTGTCAGTATTTTAATGTTTTAATGTTTCACTGTGTCAGTGTTTCACTGCGTCAGTGTTTCACTGTGTCAGTGTTTCACTGTGTCAGTGTTTTAATGTGTCAGTATTTTAATGTTTTAATGTTTCACTGCGTCAGTGTTTCACTGCGTCAGTGTTTCACTGTGTCAGTGTTTCACTGTGTCAGTGTTTCACTGTGTCAGTGTTTCACTGCGTCAGTGTTTCACTGCGTCAGTGTTTCACTGTGTCAGTGTTTTAATGTGTCAGTATTTTAATGTTTTAATGTTTCACTGTGTCAGTGTTTCACTGTGTCAGTGTTTCACTGTGTCAGTGTTTCACTGCGTCAGTGTTTCACTGTGTCAGTGTTTCACTGCGTCAGTGTTTCACTGCGTCAGTGTTTCACTGTGTCAGTGTTTCACTGTGTCAGTGTTTTAATGTGTCAGTATTTTAATGTTTTAATGTTTCACTGTGTCAGTGTTTCACTGCGTCAGTGTTTCACTGTGTCAGTGTTTCACTGTGTCAGTGTTTTAATGTGTCAGTATTTTAATGTTTTAATGTTTCACTGTGTCAGTGTTTCACTGCGTCAGTGTTTCACTGTGTCAGTGTTTCACTGCGTCAGTGTTTCACTGTGTCAGTGTTTCACTGCGTCAGTGTTTCACTGTGTCAGTGTTTCACTGCGTCAGTGTTTCACTGTGTCAGTGTTTTAATGTGTCAGTGTTTCACTGCGTCAGTGTTTCACTGTGTCAGTGTTTCACTGCGTCAGTGTTTCACTGTGTCAGTGTTTTAATGTGTCAGTGTTTCACTGCGTCAGTGTTTCACTGTGTCAGTGTTTTAATGTGTCAGTGTTTCACTGCGTCAGTGTTTCACTGCGTCAGTGTTTCACTGTGTCAGTGTTTTAATGTGTCAGTGTTTCACTGCGTCAGTGTTTCACTGTGTCAGTGTTTCACTGCGTCAGTGTTTCACTGCGTCAGTGTTTCACTGCGTCAGTGTTTCACTGCGTCAGTGTTTCACTGCGTCAGTGTTTCACTGCGTCAGTGTTTCACTGCGTCAGTGTTTCACTGTGTCAGTGTTTCACTGCGTCAGTGTTTCACTGTGTCAGTGTTTTAATGTGTCAGTGTTTCACTGCGTCAGTGTTTCACTGTGTCAGTGTTTTAATGTGTCAGTGTTTCACTGCGTCAGTGTTTCACTGCGTCAGTGTTTCACTGCGTCAGTGTTTCACTGTGTCAGTGTTTCACTGTATCAGTGTTTTAATGTGTCAGTGTTTCACTGCGTCAGTGTTTCACTGTGTCAGTGTTTTAATGTGTCAGTGTTTCACTGCGTCAGTGTTTCACTGTGTCAGTGTTTTAATGTGTCAGTGTTTCACTGCGTCAGTGTTTCACTGTGTCAGTGTTTTAATGTGTCAGTGTTTTAATGTGTCAGTGTTTCACTGCGTCAGTGTTTCACTGCGTCAGTGTTTCACTGCGTCAGTGTTTCACTGTGTCAGTGTTTCACTGCGTCAGTGTTTCACTGTGTCAGTGTTTCACTGTGTCAGTGTTTTAATGTGTCAGTGTTTCACTGCGTCAGTGTTTCACTGTGTCAGTGTTTCACTGTGTCAGTGTTTTAATGTGTCAGTGTTTCACTGCGTCAGTGTTTCACTGCGTCAGTGTTTCACTGCGTCAGTGTTTCACTGCGTCAGTGTTTCACTGTGTCAGTGTTTCACTGCGTCAGTGTTTCACTGTGTCAGTGTTTTAATGTGTCAGTGTTTCACTGCGTCAGTGTTTCACTGTGTCAGTGTTTTAATGTGTCAGTGTTTCACTGCGTCAGTGTTTCACTGCGTCAGTGTTTCACTGCGTCAGTGTTTCACTGTGTCAGTGTTTCACTGTGTCAGTGTTTTAATGTGTCAGTGTTTCACTGCGTCCGTGTTTCACTGTGTCAGTGTTTTAATGTGTCAGTGTTTCACTGCGTCAGTGTTTCACTGTGTCAGTGTTTTAATGTGTCAGTGTTTCACTGTGTCAGTGTTTTAATGTGTCAGTGTTTTAATGTGTCAGTGTTTCACTGCGTCAGTGTTTCACTGCGTCAGTGTTTCACTGTGTCAGTGTTTCACTGCGTCAGTGTTTCACTGTGTCAGTGTTTCACTGTGTCAGTGTTTTAATGTGTCAGTGTTTCACTGCGTCAGTGTTTCACTGTGTCAGTGTTTTAATGTGTCAGTGTTTCACTGCGTCAGTGTTTCACTGCGTCAGTGTTTCACTGCGTCAGTGTTTCACTGCGTCAGTGTTTCACTGTGTCAGTGTTTCACTGCGTCAGTGTTTCACTGTGTCAGTGTTTCACTGCGTCAGTGTTTCACTGCGTCAGTGTTTCACTGCGTCAGTGTTTCACTGCGTCAGTGTTTCACTGCGTCAGTGTTTCACTGCGTCAGTGTTTCACTGTGTCAGTGTTTCACTGTGTCAGTGTTTCACTGTGTCAGTGTTTCACTGTGTCAGTGTTTCACTGTGTCAGTGTTTTAATGTGTCAGTGTTTCACTGCGTCAGTGTTTCACTGCGTCAGTGTTTCACTGTGTCAGTGTTTCACTGTGTCAGTGTTTTAATGTGTCAGTGTTTCACTGCGTCAGTGTTTCACTGCGTCAGTGTTTCACTGCGTCAGTGTTTCACTGCGTCAGTGTTTCACTGTGTCAGTGTTTCACTGCGTCAGTGTTTCACTGTGTCAGTGTTTTAATGTGTCAGTGTTTCACTGCGTCAGTGTTTCACTGTGTCAGTGTTTTAATGTGTCAGTGTTTCACTGCGTCAGTGTTTCACTGCGTCAGTGTTTCACTGTGTCAGTGTTTCACTGCGTCAGTGTTTCACTGCGTCAGTGTTTCACTGCGTCAGTGTTTCACTGCGTCAGTGTTTCACTGCGTCAGTGTTTCACTGTGTCAGTGTTTCACTGCGTCAGTGTTTCACTGTGTCAGTGTTTTAATGTGTCAGTGTTTCACTGCGTCAGTGTTTCACTGTGTCAGTGTTTTAATGTGTCAGTGTTTCACTGCGTCAGTGTTTCACTGCGTCAGTGTTTCACTGTGTCAGTGTTTCACTGCGTCAGTGTTTCACTGCGTCAGTGTTTCACTGCGTCAGTGTTTCACTGCGTCAGTGTTTCACTGTGTCAGTGTTTCACTGCGTCAGTGTTTCACTGTGTCAGTGTTTTAATGTGTCAGTGTTTCACTGCGTCAGTGTTTCACTGTGTCAGTGTTTTAATGTGTCAGTGTTTCACTGCGTCAGTGTTTCACTGCGTCAGTGTTTCACTGTGTCAGTGTTTCACTGTGTCAGTGTTTCACTGCGTCAGTGTTTCACTGCACATTAGAGGTCACATTAGAGGTCACATTAGAGGTCATTCATGTCTGCTACATGATGTTCGGTGAATCCTTGTGTTCAGCGAACGACGAGCAGCTGGACTGGTGGATCCCTGAGGACTCCGACCAGGAGAACATCCCGAGGTTCGTTGAGTCTGAAGACCTGCAGTCTCTGCCGCAGAGACAGTTCAAGACGGCCGAGATGGCGGACGCCGTGATGGGCTCGGAGACGCCCCTGGACCCGGCCGACATCAGGGCTCTGTACCCCAGGAACGTGGAGGAGGAGGCGCCGGGCTTCTCTCCGCCGTGCGACGAGAACAGCCGTCAGCGGCGCTCGGACGAGGCGACGGATCCGCAGCAGGTTCGGCGCCGCGAGCGACTCTCGCTGACAGGAAGTGACACGTGTAACTTCTCTCTCAGGTCACTCTGGACATGGTTCACGCCGCGCTGGACGAGCAGAACAACACGGAGACCAAGACCTTCAAGGTCAACTGTGACAAGAGAAACGTGACGGGACTGGACGCCTTCGTGGTCCAGGTCCTCAACGCCTCTCAGGTACCGGTGCTGGACCGGCAGGCGTCGCTACCAACATATCAACCTGTGTTTGTCTCCGGCAGGACCTGATGGACTTCCTGAACGCCAACAGCAGCGAGTGTTCTGTGGTTCTGTTCTTCACCACCTGGTGTCAGTTCTCGGCCAGCCTCGCTCCGCACTTCAACGCTCTTCCCCGGGTCTTTCCCAGCATGCATTTCCTGGCGCTGGACGCGTCGCAGCACAGCAGGTGAACTCGCTCCAGGCTCGACCCGTGGATCAGTGACTAGAAGGCGCTTCTGCAGTTTGTCCACCAGGTTCGGCACCGTCGCGGTTCCTAACATCCTGCTGTTCCAAGGAGCCAAACCCATGGCTCGCTTCAACCACACGGACAGAACCCTGGAGGTGCTCGGGTCCTTCATCTGCAACCAGACGGGTGCGTAGACGACTCATTACGACTCATTACGACTCATTACGACTCATTACGAGTCATTACGACTCATTACGACTCATTACGAGTCCTTACGACTCATTACGACTCATTACGAGTCATTACGAGTCATTACGAGTCATTACGAGTCATTACGACTCATCACGACTCATTACGACTCATCACGAGTCCTTACGAGTCATTACGAGTCATTACGACTCATTACGACTCATTACGAGTCATTACGACTCATTACGACTCATTACGACTCATTACGACTCCTTACGACTCATTACGAGTCCTTACGACTCATTACGACTCATTACGACTCATTACGACTCATTACGACTCATTACGACTCATTACGACTCATTACGAGTCCTTACGACTCATTACGACTCCTTACGACTCATTACGACTCATTACGACTCATTACGACTCATTACGACTCCTTACGACTCATTACGACTCATTACGACTCATTACGACTCATTACGACTCATTACGACTCATTACGAGTCCTTACGACTCATTACGACTCCTTACGACTCATTACGACTCATTACGACTCATTACGACTCCTTACGACTCCTTACGACTCATTACGACTCATTACGACTCATTACGACTCATTACGACTCCTTACGACTCATTACGACTCATTACGACTCATTACGAGTCATTACGACTCATTACGACTCATTACGACTCCTTACGACTCATTACGACTCCTTACGACTCATTACGACTCCTTACGACTCGTTACGACTCGTTACGACTCGTTACGACTCCTTACGACTCATTACGACTCATTACGACTCATTACGACTCCTTACGACTCATTACGACTCATTACGACTCATTACGACTCATTACGACTCATTACGACTCATTACGACTCCTTACGACTCATTACGACTCCTTACGACTCGTTACGACTCGTTACGACTCGTTACGACTCGTTACGACTCGTTATGACTCATTATGACTCATTATGACTCATTATGACTCACGAAGGATCCGTTGGAAAGAATCCAAAATATTCAGATTTACACAAAAAAAGGTGAAAGTTTGGTCAGAGTTTAGATTCATGTTCATGAAATAATTCCAGGAAGTTTTTTCCATTTTCGGAGACGTCGATTTTTGGCCTCATTTGGGCAAAAATGGTTGGCGTTTGATTTAATAAAGTTATAGATTTAATAAAGTTATAGATTTAATAAAGTTATAGATTTAATAAAGTTATAGATTTAATAAAGTTATTGATTTAATAAAGTTATAGATTTAATAAAGTTAATAAAACCAAATCAAAAATATTCAGATTTACACAAAAAAAACATTAAAGTTTCGTTAATTTCCTGCTTCTTGTTCACTTATGGAGTCTTGAGAGGCAGAGGACACCCTGGACAGGAGGCCAGTCTGTCTCACACACACACACACACACAGACACACACACACACACACACACACAGACACACACACACACACACAGACACTCACACACACACACACACACACACACACACACACACACACACACACACACACACAGACACAGACACACAGACACTCACACACACACAGACACTCACACACACACACACACACATACACACACACACACACACACACACCCCCACACACACACCCCCACACACACACACTCACACACACACACACCCCCACACACACACACTCACACACACACACACACACACTCGTTCTCAATCAGCCTCTGAATGTTAAGTTATTTAAACATTTTAAAAACATCGAAAATGTCATTTTTTTTTAAAAAGTCTTGAACGTTGTGACGAAGACGCTTCAAGGTCATGGCTGTCGTTGCTCCTCAGGCTTCGAGGCGGGTCCGGACAGGAGTGTGAGCGAGGAAGACCTCCTCGGACCTCTGGCCAGCGTCCCTGTCACCAGCGTGGACTGGCTGCTGGTCTTCTCTGTTCTCTTCATCACCAGCTTCGCTCTGTACGCGGCTCTTCGTACCGACAGCATCCGCTGGCTGATCCCGGGTCAGGAGCACGAGCACCAGGACTGAGACCTGGAGGACCAGGACTGAGACCTGGAGGACCAGGACTGAGACCTGGAGGACCGGGACTGAGACCTGGAGCACCAGGACTGAGACCTGGAGGACCGGGACTGAGACCTGGAGGACCGGGACTGAGACCTGGAGGACCGGGACTGAGACCTGGAGGACCAGGACTGAGACCTGGAGGACCAGACCTGGAGGACCGGGACTGAGACCTGGAGCACCAGGACTGAGACCTGGAGGACCGGGACTGAGACCTGGAGGACCGGGACTGAGACCTGGAGGACCGGGACTGAGACCTGGAGCACCGGGACTGAGACCTGGAGGACCGGGACTGAGACCTGGAGGACCGGGACTGAGACCTGGAGGACCGGGACTGAGACCTGGAGCACCAGGACTGAGACCTGGAGGACCAGGACTGAGACCTGGAGGACCGGGACTGAGACCTGGAGGACCGGGACTGAGACCTCCAGCTCTAGGACTGAGACCTCCAGCACCAGGACTGAGACCTGGAGACCTCCAGCTCTAGGACTGAGACCTCCAGCTCCAGGACTGAGACCTCCAGCTCTAGGACTGAGACCTCCAGCACCAGGACTGAGACCTCCAGCTCTAGGACTGAGACCTCCAGCACCAGGACTGAGACCTCCAGCACCAGGACTGAGACCTCCAGCTCTAGGACTGAGACCTCCAGCTCCAGGACTGAGACCTCCAGCTCCAGGACTGAGACCTCCAGCTCTAGGACTGAGACCTCCAGCACCAGGACTGAGACCTCCAGCTCT
Source organism: Callionymus lyra (assembly GCF_982586985.1). Classification (NCBI taxonomy): domain Eukaryota; kingdom Metazoa; phylum Chordata; class Actinopteri; order Syngnathiformes; family Callionymidae; genus Callionymus; species Callionymus lyra. The sequence continues at coordinate 1,077,116 of NC_141831.1, read as the reverse complement.
AGGACTGAGACCTCCAGCTCTAGGACTGAGACCTCCAGCTCCAGGACTGAGACCTCCAGCTCCAGGACTGAGACCTCCAGCTCTAGGACTGAGACCTCCAGCTCCAGGACTGAGACCTCCAGCTCTAGGACTGAGACCTCCAGCTCCAGGACTGAGACCTCCAGCTCTAGGACTGAGACCTCCAGCTCTAGGACTGAGACCTCCAGCTCTAGGACTGAGACCTCCAGCTCCAGGACTGAGACCTCCAGCTCTAGGACTGAGACCTCCAGCTCCAGGACTGAGACCTCCAGCTCCAGGACTGAGACCTCCAGCTCTAGGACTGAGACCTCCAGCTCTAGGACTGAGACCTCCAGCTCCAGGACTGAGACCTCCAGCTCTAGGACTGAGACCTCCAGCTCTAGGACTGAGACCTCCAGCTCCAGGACTGAGACCTCCAGCTCCAGGACTGAGACCTCCAGCTCTAGGACTGAGACCTCCAGCTCTAGGACTGAGACCCTTGAAATATTTCAGTAATTTAAACCTTTTGATTGTGAAATAAATTAAATAATAGTTTTGTGGCAGCGTTTTCTTTGTATACGTCCATCCATCCATCCATCCATCCATTCATTTATTCTTCCATCCATCCATTCATCCATTCATTTATTCATCCATCCATCCATCTATCCATCCATTCATCCATCCATCCATTCATTCATTCATTCTTCCATCCTTCCATCCATCCATTCATTTATTCTTCCATCCATCCATTCATCCATTCATTTATTCATCCATCCATCCATTCTTCCATCCATCCATCTATCCATCCATTCATCCATCCATCCATTCATTCATTCATTCTTCCATCCTTCCATCCATCCATTCATTTATTCTTCCATCCATCCATTCATCCATTCATTTATTCATCCATCCATCCATTCTTCCATCCATCCATCCATCTATCCATCCATTCATTTATTCTTCCTTCCTTCCTTCATCCCTCCATCCATCCATCCATTCATTTATTCTTCCATCCATCCATCCATTCATTTATTCTTCCATCCATCCATCCATTTATTCTTCCATCCATCTATCCATTCATCCATTCATTTATTCTTCCATCCATCCATCCATCTATCCATTCATTTATTCTTCCATCCATCCATCCATCCATTCATTCATCCATTCATTTATTCTTCCATCCATCCATCCATCTATCCATTCATCCATTAATTTATTCTTCCATCCATCCATCCATCCATCCATCCATTCATTTATTCTTCCATCCATCCATCCATCCATTCATTCATCCATTCATTTATTCTTCCATCCATCCATCCATCCATCCATCCATCCATTCATTCATCCATTCATTTATTCTTCCATCCATCCATCCATCTATCCATTCATCCATTCATTTATTCTTCCATCCATCCATCCATCTATCCATTCATTTATTCTTCCATCCATCCATCCATCCATCCATCCATCCATTCATTCATCCATTCATTTATTCTTCCATCCATCCATCCATCTATCCATTCATCCATTCATTTATTCTTCCATCCATCCATCCATCCATCCATCCATCCATCCTTCCTCCCTCCCTCCCTCCCTCCCTCCACCCATCCATCCATCCATCCATCCATCTATCCATTCATTTATTCTTCCATCCATCCATCCATCCATCCATCCATCTAAATAAGTCATATTTTAAAGATCTTTTCTCAGACCAGGTTCAAGTGTTTAAACAACACAATATTATAACATGTTTTCTTTGAGTAAAACTTGTTTCTCTCTAATCAAACAATTCCAGATTAAATATAATAGAAACATACTTGAGTTGTAGGTATTTTTTTGTAACTTAGTTAACTTTAACTTCTTAAATCCAGACTTAAACCTCCTGGTTGTCAAACGTTAAAACCCATGTGATGATGAATTATTTTGATCAGGCAGGTGAAGAACAGCTCTTCTGACCGGAGTGACGTCACACAGAGGCGACCATGTCTGCGTTAATGTTTCGCTTCAGAACCAGGAGCTCCGTCCTGAACAAACTGTTCGCGCCTCAACTGAGCAGAACCAGAACCAGAACCAGCTCCAGCAAGATGGTGAGAGAAGCGACTGAACCTCATCTTCACGTCAACATGTCGCTCATGAACCTTTTTAGAGGAGGCGCCTTCTGGCGCACAGTGATGACGTATGAGGCGCCACACAATAATATCAGACATTTATTGAAAATAACACCTTTTTCTAGAATAAAATATTTAACGAGATTTCTGTCAAACTACTGTTTGTTTGAACGATATTTGTTTTATTTGTATATGTTTGATAAAGTGTTTTTTCTTTAAATGCTGCCATTTAGTTACATGTTTTTGTATCGTACTTGTTGCTATATCACATATTTGATGATTAATGTTAAATACATTTAACGTATTAAAGTCTTTATTAGCATTAAACCTTCTTCGTAAACAGTTTTTTTTAACCGTTTTCCCAAATCTGCCATGTTATATCGCCACCTTGCGGGAACATGCAGAATAACAACAATTCAACAACATTTCCTCGCCTGATTAAAAACTTTAAACATGATGAATAATATAATAATATAATAATATAATAATTATAATAATATCATTCTTCACATGCAGTGGATCACATGCTAAATATTATTGTTTTTTATATATTTATATATTGTGTCATCTTGTTCTTCCTCTTTATGTTCTTCTTATTTTATTTTTTATGTATTATTTTTTATTGTTTATGAAAAATTGCTGGCTATTGTAAAAAAACAATTTCCCAAAGGAGACCTCCTGAGGGATCAATAAAGTTTTACCTTACCTTACCTTACCTTTTTAAAATCCATTTAAAATACAGGGCAGAAGAATAAAGTGTTAAAACGATATATTGATTATGTTCGTTCCAGTCTCCAGGTGATCGACAGCAGCAGGTGACGGCGCTGAGGACCTCGGGTTGGACTGAGGTCCAGGACCGTGATGCTGTGTTTAAAGAGCTTCACTTTAAGACCTTCAACCAGGTCAGTGTATATGTATATCTTCATTATGGTGCGTTCATGCTCGTGGGACTTTATTCTTTATGATATCTTCATTATGGTGCGTTCATGCTCGCAGGACTTTATTCTTTATGATATCTTCATTATGGTGCGTTCATGCTCGCGGGACTTTATTCTTTATGATATCTTCACTATGGTGCGTTCATGCTCGCGGGACTTTATTCTTTATGATATCTTCACTATGGTGCGTTCATGCTCGCGGGACTTTATTCTTTATGATATCTTCATTATGGTGCGTTCATGCTCGCGGGACTTTATTCTTTATGATATCTTCACTATGGTGCATTCATGCTCGTGGGACTTTATTCTTTATGATATCTTCACTATGGTGCGTTCATGCTCGCGGGACTTTATTCTTTATGATATCTTCACTATGGTGCGTTCATGCTCGTGGGACTTTATTCTTCATGATATCTTCACTATGGTGCGTTCATGCTCGCGGGACTTTATTCTTTATGATATCTTCATTATGGTGCGTTCATGCTCGCGGGACTTTATTCTTCATGATATCTTCACTATGGTGCGTTCATGCTCGCGGGACTTTATTCTTTATGATATCTTCACTATGGTGCGTTCATGCTCGCGGGACTTTATTCTTTATGATATCTTCATTATGGTGCGTTCATGCTCGCGGGACTTTATTCTTTATGATATCTTCACTATGGTGCGTTCATGCTCGCGGGACTTTATTCTTTATGATATCTTCACTATGGTGCGTTCATGCTCGCGGGACTTTATTCTTTATGATATCTTCATTATGGTGCGTTCATGCTCGCGGGACTTTATTCTTTATGATATCTTCACTATGGTGCGTTCATGCTCGCGGGACTTTATTCTTTATGATATCTTCACTATGGTGCGTTCATGCTCGTGGGACTTTATTCTTTATGATATCTTCACTATGGTGCGTTCATGCTCGCGGGACTTTATTCTTTATGATATCTTCATTATGGTGCGTTCATGCTCGCGTGACTTTATTCTTTATGATATCTTCACTATGGTGCGTTCATGCTCGCGTGACTTTATTCTTTATGATATCTTCACTAT
>NC_141831.1:1063026-1065526 GCF_982586985.1 Callionymus lyra | reverse complement strand
CAGTTTTAAAACCAAAGATTATTTTTAATTATATTTGAACAAAATAATAATAATTCACAATAATATTCTGGTCATTGTAAGAAAATAATGGAATAAAAAGGTATTTATTTTATTTTAATGTTATGTATTAGTTCTTTCTTCTGTGTGTCGAGTCTGGAGTGTGTGTCGTGTGTGTCGAGTCTGGAGTGTGTGTGTGTGTGTCGAGTCTGGAGTGTGTGTCGTGTGTGTCGAGTCTGGAGTGTGTGTGTGTGTGTCGAGTCTGGAGTGTGTGTCGTGTGTGTGTGTGTGTCGAGTCTGGAGTGTGTGTGTGTGTGTCGAGTCTGGAGTGTGTGTCGTGTGTGTCGAGTCTGGAGTGTGTGTCGTGTGTGTCGTGTATGTCGAGTCTGGAGTGTGTGTCGGGTGTGTCGTGTGTGTCGAGTCTGGAGTGTGTGTCGTGTGTGTCGAGTCTGGAGTGTGTGTGTGTGTGTCGAGTCTGGAGTGTGTGTCGTGTGTGTGTGTGTGTCGAGTCTGGAGTGTGTGTGTGTGTGTCGAGTCTGGAGTGTGTGTCGTGTGTGTCGAGTCTGGAGTGTGTGTCGTGTGTGTCGAGTCTGGAGTGTGTGTCGAGTCTGGAGTGTGTGTCGAGTCTGGATTGTGTGTGTGTGTGTGTGTCGAGTCTGGAGTGTGTGTCGTGTGTGTCGAGTCTGGAGTGTGTGTCGTGTGTGTGTGTGTGTCGTGTGTGTGTGTGTGTGTCGTGTGTGTGTCGTGTGTCGTGTGTGTGTGTGTGTGTGTGTGTGTGTGTGTGTGTGTGTGTGTGTGTGTGTGTGTGTGTGTGTGTGTGTGTGTGTGTGTGTGTGTGTGTGTGTGTGTGTGTGTGTGTGTGTGTGTGTGTGTGTGTGTGTGTGTGTGTGTGTGGGGGGTGTGTGTGTGTGTGTGTGTGTGTGTGTGTGTGTGTGTGTGTGTGTGTGTGTGTGTGTGTGTGTGTGTGGGGGGTGTGTGTGTGTGTGTGTGTGTGTGTGTGGGGGGTGTGTGTGTGTGTGTGTGTGTGTGTGTGTGTGTGTGTGTGTGTGTGTGTGTATGTGTGAGTGTGTGTGTGTGTGTGTGTGTGTGTGTGTGTGTGTGTGTGTGGGGGGTGTGTGTGTGTGTGTGTGTGTGTGTGTGTGCGACGGTCGTGACTCGAGACTCACATGTCGTCCAGACGAGAAACTCTTTTCAACAAGAGCTTAAACATTTACAAAATGACTTTTATCGTAAATATTTGAACGAGCTTTAGTTTCTTTCATTTAAAAGAAAAGCTTTAAACACATATAGATATTTGGACAAAATACGTGAATACTTTATTAAATAAAGTATTTATTAAAATAAAGTATTTATTTACTTTTATTTGATTTGATAACCACTAGAAAATAAGTGGAACCTAAAATAAATGACGTTAAACGTATTGATTTAATTGACAAACTGTGAACATAAATCCAAACGTGTCATGATGTTTTAATAAAGAAGTATTTAATGAGTTGTTTTCTTCCTCGTGTACTAATGAAGTACATGTGATAGAAACTCTATTATTGTCTACGTATGAATGTTGTTGATTTATTTAGAATAATTTATGATCATCTTGTTGTTTTTCAATGATCTTTATTTATTTAATTCTAGTTTTGCGTTTGTTCCTCTCAAGCCACTGGTGTCCTCGTGTGCGACCAATAAAGAAAACTTTATCGACGTGTTCTCACGACAAGAGATTTTTGTGAAACAAACCCTTTTTTAAATAACTGAAGGTTTTGATGGTTTGTCTGTGGACGCTGGTCTGTGCTTCTGGAGGTGTGGCAGCAGAGATCTGTGGCTTGAAGGCTGAGACGCTCCTGACGCTCTGACAGCTTGAGCTGCTTAATGAGGGCTTGTTGGACGAGACTCTCACGAGGATCTCACTGACGTGCCTTCAACTCTGGCTCAGGAACTTCCTCCTTCTCGTGACACTTTGATTGTTCTCCACATTTTTGCAATAACACCCATCCTACCGAAGACCCCACATGTCGAGGAGCTCCTGTCACACACGCCTGGAGTCTAAGTGTTTAAAATCATGTTCAGGGAGTGTTGTGAGACTGGTTCTCACAAGGTTTCTGCCTCTCCCTGTTGTTGTGACTGCCTTTGTTTAACATTGAGCTGGATTGTTGTAGGAAAATATCAATAAAAGTCAATTCAAATTTTATTATTTACTATAAACTTATATTCCTGATGCAACATGCTTCATACGAGCTAACGCTAATGCTAGCGCTCTTGTTATGGTTTGACTCCATTTGAGGGAGGGAGGAGTCCTCGGGGCAGACCCGGGTGAGACTTGAATAACATCACAACATACTTTCCTGACCTGATGATAAATAATAATATGAATTAGATTCTTTAGATTCTTCTAGTTTTCCCTCATCGAGGTCAAAAATACGTCATCATCACTATTTGCACGTGTGTTGATGTGTGGAGTAACACGGATTTATGAGGAGTATTGTGGAGTACCTGGAGTCACTGTATC
>NC_141831.1:1053026-1058026 GCF_982586985.1 Callionymus lyra | reverse complement strand
ACTGCAGATGAACGAGGTGTGTTGTGAGATTTGTGTGCGACTGACTTTCTACCACGACCTGCAGCCAGAGAAGGGGCGGAGCCTAATCCTTCTCATTCAACCACTTGTTTTTACAATGAGTTCATCGTTATCGTGGTTTAATGTGTTTCCTTGGAAATAAACAAAGATTCATTTAAAGTCGACGTCACAACGATGACAATCACGACCTGGAGAGCCAGGGTCTAAAGTTAGTGGAGAGTCAAGAGGCCTGTGTTGAAGAATCAAGAAACACAAACATGCTTCCATATGGTACTGCAACCATCCAATCACATCATGTCCAGGAAGCGTTAAGTCTTCACACACAATCCCTTCAGCTGTCACTCAAAGCCGCCATTATCCCGCCATGTTTGGACAACACCTGACCCGCCGTCTCCATTAGAGCCAATGAGAGCTGAGAGAAGCCAGACCCGCTGGCCTGTGATTGGTGCCAGCGGGTCAAGTTGCAGGATCTGCCAATTACTTAAATTGATCGGCAGACGCTCGATCCGATCGAGGCCCGCGATCGTGTTACCGGCGCTCGCCGGCGCTGCCTGTCAGGTGGCGGACGAGGCCGCGGCCCGGCCTGTAAACAATGGCCTCTCAGTTGATTTAATTATGCGAGGAGGAAGTATTTAGAGCTTAATTGAGATTGCTGCGGGAAATTACCCAGAATTACTAGAGGTTCTGTTTCTGTGGAGCCACTTCCTCGACCTGTGATTGGACGAACACACGTGCACCATATCACGCCGTGATTGGACGAACACACGTGCACCATATCACGCCGTGATTGGACGAACACACGTGCACCATATCACGCCGTGATTGGACGAACACACGTGCACCATATCACGCCGTGATTGGACGAACACACGTGCACCATATCGCGCCCTGATTGGACGAACACACGTGCACCATATCACGCCGTGATTGGACGAACACACGTGCACCATATCGCGCCGTGATTGGACGAACACACGTGCACCATATCGCGCCGTGATTGGACGAACACACGTGCACCATATCACGCCGTGATTGGACGAACACACGTGCACCATATCACGCCGTGATTGGACGAACACACGCTCGATATCACGCCGTGATTGGACGAACACGCGCTCGATATCACGCCGTGATTGGACGAAGAAACGCGCTCGATATCGCGCCGTGATTGGACGAAGAAACGCGCTCGATATCACGCCGTGATTGGACGAACACGCATTGTTGTGACCACAGCGCGTTACGGCCTATGTCCACCCTCACCAGTGAAAGCGCAGGGACACCCTGGAAAGGAAACATTAGACAAGTGTCAGTCAATGAAATACTCGTGCGTTGAAAATTGATGGATTTGACATTTTTATTGACATTTGTTTTTAATTGATCAACTATTTTATACTTTTGATCCATATTTCAATAAAAGTTGAAGAGAAAACGTTTGTGTTTGTTGTTGTTTTTAGGCTTTTGGCTTCATGTCTCGAGTCGCTCTGCAGGCGGAGAAGATGAACCATCATCCAGAGATGTTGAGCGTGTACAACAAGGTGAGACACACACACACTCACACACACACACACACACACACACACACTCACACTCACACTCACACTCACACTCACACTCACACTCACACTCACACACACACTCACAGTAGCTGCTCCTCATAATGGTTCCTCTGGTGAGAATCCGACACAAACCAAAGTGTTGCTGATGTGAAGATTCTCCAGCATTAGAAGCTACTGAACCAGAGTGAGGAGCTCAGGCTGGAATGTTGTCCTAATCCACGCTTTATTAAAGTGCTGCAGCAGCTGCACCACTACACACACACATGGACACACACATGGACACACACATGGACACACATGGACACACACATGGACACACACACACACATGGACACACACATGGACACACACACACACACACATGGACACACACATGGACACACACATGGACACACATGGACACACACATGGACACACACACACACATGGACACACACATGGACACACACACACACACACATGGACACACACATGGACACACACATGTACACACACATGGACACACACATGGACACACACATGGACACACACATGTACACACACATGGACACACACATGTACACACACATGGACACACACATGGACACACACATGGACACACACATGGACACACACATGGACACACACATGGACACACACATGGACACACACATGTACACACACATGTACACACACATGTACACACACATGTACACACACATGGACACACACATGGACACACACATGGACACACACATGGACACACACATGGACACACACATGTTCACACACATGGACACACACATGGACACACACATGTACACACACATGGACACACACATGGACACACACATGGACACACACATGGACACACACATGGACACACACATGTACACACACATGGACACACACATGGACACACACATGTTCACACACATGTACACACACATGCAGACTCACGCACGGTGTTGTCTTGATCTTTGAAGTATGTACTGTTTTGAGTATTGTTTTGATTGTTAAAGCGCTTTGTGACCCTGGTCTCGAAAAGCGCTATATAAATATATATTACTTACTTACTTACTTACTTACTTACACACACATGTACACACACACATGTACACACACACATGGACACACACATGGACACACACATGTACACACACATGTACACACACATGTACACACACATGTACACACACATGCAGACTCACACACACACACACATGTACACACACACATGTACACACACACATGGACACACACATACACACACATGTACACACACATGTACACACACATGCAGACTCACACACACACACACACACACACACACACACATTAGCTGCACAGGTATATTTATTACAAATGTTTGTTGTGATCATATTTATTCTGAAAGAAAGTTTTAGACACAAAAAGTGAAATAATCACAACAATTTATTATCAAGAGACAACATTTACATTTAAATGTTTTAGTGTAAACAACAACAACAACAACAACAACAAGTAAAAATGGATCTTATTTGTAACATTATTGTGTAACAATATTTATAGTATTTAGAAATAATATTATTATAAACGAATCATTGATGATCAAATATTGTGACTTTAATGCTTGAAAACAAGAATTTAATGTTACATTTGTTAGTAAATAAAACATGTGAATCTAATTAAAACATTATTGTATGTTAATCCTGAGAGAATATTAAATATTTATACATATAGTATCATGGCAGTAAAATATACTACAAACCAACAGAATCCTTTTCTATTAAAAAGTTGATATTATTTTTGAAAAACTTGATCATAATATTTATCATGAAACTCATGTGATCAATAAAAACATTATATAAACACTATTAACTACAAATGTATATTAACTACAAATATATATTAAATACAAATATATATTAAATACAAATATATATTAAATACAAATGTATATTAAATACAAATATATATTAAATACAAATGTATATTAAATACAAATGTATATTAACTACAAATATATATTAAATACAAATATATATTAAATACAAATATATATTAAATACAAATGTATATTAAATACAAATGTATATTAAATACAAATGTATATTAACTACAAATATATATTAAATACAAATATATATTAACTACAAATATATATTAAATACAAATATATATTAACTACAAATATATATTAAATACAAATATATATTAAATACAAATATATATTAAATACAAATGTATATTAAATACAAATGTATATTAACTACAAATATATATTTAAATGAATGTTTGACTCAATAAACCAATGAACGTATAGTTTGAATGTTTGACATCAATGTTGTTCACGTAATAATAATAATAATGATAGTAATAATAGTAATACTAGTAATAATAAGAGTAATACTAGTAATAATAAGAGTAATACTAGTAATAATAAGAGTAATACCAGTAATAATAATACTTGTACTGATGTCTTCAGGTCCAGATCACGCTGACCTCTCACGACTGTGGAGGTCTCTCATCGAGGGACGTGAAGATGGCGAAGTTCATCGACCAGATCTCTGTCCCTGTGACTCAATAAACATGTTGAAGATCAGGTGTGATTGACAGCTCTCTCTCTCACACACCTGTGCAGGTGTGACTGACAGCTCTCTCTCTCACACACCTGTGCAGGTGTGACTGACAGCTCTCTCTCTCACACACACCTGTGCAGGTGTGACTGACAGCTCTCTCTCTCACACACCTGTGCAGGTGTGACTGACAGCTCTCTCTCTCACACACCTGCACAGGTGTGACTGACAGCTCTCTCTCTCACACACCTGCACAGGTGTGACTGACAGCTCTCTCTCTCACACACCTGTGCAGGTGTGACTGACAGCTCTCTCTCACACACACCTGTGCAGGTGTGACTGACAGCTCTCTCTCTCACACACCTGTGCAGGTGTGACTGACAGCTCTCTCTCTCACACACCTGTGCAGGTGTGACTGACAGCTCTCTCTCTCACACACCTGCACAGGTGTGACTGACAGCTCTCTCTCTCACACACCTGCACAGGTGTGACTGACAGCTCTCTCTCTCACACACCTGTGCAGGTGTGACTGACAGCTCTCTCTCTCACACACCTGTGCAGGTGTGACTGACAGCTCTCTCTCACACACACCTGTGCAGGTGTGACTGACAGCTCTCTCTCTCACACACCTGCACAGGTGTGACTGACAGCTCTCTCTCTCACACAACTGTGCAGGTGTGACTGACAGCTCTCTCTCACACACACCTGTGCAGGTGTGACTGACAGCTCTCTCTCACACACACCTGTGCAGGTGTGACTGACAGCTCTCTCTCTCACACACCTGTGCAGGTGTGACTGACAGCTCTCTCTCACACACACCTGTGCAGGTGTGACTGACAGCTCTCTCTCACACACACCTGTGCAGGTGTGACTGACAGCTCTCTCTCAC
>NC_141831.1:1030526-1048026 GCF_982586985.1 Callionymus lyra | reverse complement strand
TAAAGTGTTGTTGATTCCAGAGGTTTCTGGATCAGCAACAGGTTCTTTAACGAGGCCTCTTGGCAGCGAGCGCTTCTTAATGAGCTCATGTGGGCGGAGCTTGTGGCTCGTTACGTGTCCGTCAAGAATGAAAGTTGAAAAGACGTGAAAATCTATTTTTATTTTGATTCAAAGTTTTTCTGCTGAAGTTTAAAAAACTTTGTTGGATTTTCACGAACAAACTTCGACAGCTTCATTCATCCGTTAGCACACGTAGCATTAGCGTCATAGCAGCGTTAGCTGTTGCTAACTTGACTTTTGATGAAACCACAAACGACATCTGTGTTTTATTTATTTTAGTGTCACTATTTCTGCACAATCCCACCTCTGACACCACTTGTGGCAGCGCAGAAGGAATTCTATCGTAAAAATGTTGAAAATATTCGTCCTGATGTTGACGTTTATTTTCAAGATTCAGTTGAATTTCTTACAGACGTGATCGAACTTCAACTGTAGCCATTAGTCGTGTCGTCCTTCAAGAGCTTGAATGTATTGAGTCTATGGTTGAGAAAACTTCATGAATATAGTTGAATATATAATATAGATAATATAGATAATATATAGATATTAATAATAGTATAATAATAATAATGATGGTAAAGCTAATGCTAAAGATAATAATAATAGTATAATAATAATAATGATGATAAAGCTAATGCTAAAGATATTAATAATAGTATAATAATAATAATGACGGTAAAGCTAATGCTAAAGATAATAATAATAGTATAATAATAATAATGATGATAAAGCTAATGCTAAAGATATTAATAATAGTATAATAATAATAATAATAATGGTAAAGCTAATGCTAAAGATAATAATAATAGTATAATAATAATAATAATGGTAAAGCTAATGCTAAAGATAATAATAATAGTATAATAATAATAATGATGATAAAGCTAATGCTAAAGATATTAATAATAGTATAATAATAATAATGACGGTAAAGCTAATGCTAAAGATAATAATAATAGTATAATAATAATAATGATGATAAAGCTAATGCTAAAGATATTAATAATAGTATAATAATAATAATGATGATAAAGCTAATGCTAAAGATAATAATAATAGTATAATAATAATAATGATGATAAAGCTAATGCTAAAGATATTAATAATAGTATAATAATAATAATAATGGTAAAGCTAATGCTAAAGATAATAATAATAGTATAATAATAATAATGATGATAAAGCTAATGCTAAAGATATTAATAATAGTATAATAATAATAATAATAATGGTAAAGCTAATGCTAAAGATAATAATAATAGTATAATAATAATAGTATAATAATAATAGTATAATAATAATAATGACGGTAAAGCTAATGCTAAAGATAATAATAATAGTATAATAATAATAATGATGATAAAGCTAATGCTAAAGATATTAATAATAGTATAATAATAATAATAATAATAATGGTAAAGCTAATGCTAAAGATAATAATAATAGTATAATAATAATAATAATGGTAAAGCTAATGCTAAAGATAATAATAATAGTATAATAATAATAATGATGGTAAAGCTAATGCTAAAGATATTAATAATAGTATAATAATAATAATGACGGTAAAGCTAATGCTAAAGATAATAATAATAGTATAATAATAATAATGATGATAAAGCTAATGCTAAAGATATTAATAATAGTATAATAATAATAATAATAATGGTAAAGCTAATGCTAAAGATAATAATAATAGTATAATAATAATAATAATAATGGTAAAGCTAATGCTAAAGATAATAATAATAGTATAATAATAATAATGATGATAAAGCTAATGCTAAAGATATTAATAATAGTATAATAATAATAATAATGGTAAAGCTAATGCTAAAGATAATAATAATAGTATAATAATAATAATAATGGTAAAGCTAATGCTAAAGATAATAATAATAGTATAATAATAATAATAATGGTAAAGCTAATGCTAAAGATAATAATAATAGTATAATAATAATAATGATGGTAAAGCTAATGCTAAAGATAATAATAATAGTATAATAATAATAATGATGATAAAGCTAATGCTAAAGATATTAATAATAGTATAATAATAATAATGAGGATGTTGTGTTGCTAATGTAGTGAACAGCTAGTTGATGAACTAGTTGTTGAACTAGTAACTAGTTGTTATCAACACAACATAGTGTTTTTGTCTCAAACACCAGATTCTTCCCACAGAAACTCTGAGAATGTTCTTTAATCCTGATCCACTTATTAAAGTCCAACAAACTCATTTCCTCCTGGAGCCGAGACTTGAACCCAGACTTGAACCAGATCCTCTGATCCCCGTCGGACCAGATCCTCTGATCCCCGTCGGACCAGATCCTCTGATCCCCGTCGGACCAGATCCTCTGATCCCCGTCGGACCAGATCCTCTGATCCCCGTCGGACCAGATCCTCTGATCCCCGTCGGACCAGATCTTCTGATCCCTCGAAACCCTCGATATTACAACTAATCCTTTAAAACTGTCAATTTGTGTCGGATTTGTTGTTGGTTTGTCGTTCAGTCAGACGCTCGTCAACCTCTCACTCTTTCTTCACTCTTTCTTCACTCTTTATTCACTCTTTATTCACTCTTTATTCACTCTTTATTCACTCTTTATTCACTCTTTCTTCACTCTTTATTCACTCTTTATTCACTCTTTATTCACTCTTTATTCACTCTTTATTCACTCTTTATTCACTCTTTATTCACTCTTTATTCACTCTTTCTTCACTCTTTATTCACTCTTTATTCACTCTTTATTCACTCTTTCTTCACTCTTTATTCACTCTTTCTTCACTCTTTCTTCACTCTTTATTCACTCTTTCTTCACTCTTTCTTCACTCTTTCTTCACTCTTTATTCACTCTTTATTCACTCTTTATTCACTCTTTCTTCACTCTTTATTCACTCTTTATTCACTCTTTATTCACTCTTTATTCACTCTTTATTCACTCTTTCTTCACTCTTTCTTCACTCTTTCTTCACTCTTTATTCACTCTTTATTCACTCTTTCTTCACTCTTTCTTCACTCTTTCTTCACTCTTTCTTCACTCTTTATTCACTCTTTCTTCACTCTTTCTTCACTCTTTATTCACTCTTTCTTCACTCTTTCTTCACTCTTTATTCACTCTTTATTCACTCTTTATTCACTCTTTATTCACTCTTTCTTCACTCTTTCTTCACTCTTTATTCACTCTTTCTTCACTCTTTCTTCACTCTTTCTTCACTCTTTCTTCACTCTTTCTTCACTCTTTATTCACTCTTTATTCACTCTTTCTTCACTCTTTATTCACTCTTTCTTCACTCTTTATTCACTCTTTATTCACTCTTTATTCACTCTTTCTTCACTCTTTATTCACTCTTTCTTCACTCTTTATTCACTCTTTATTCACTCTTTATTCACTCTTTCTTCACTCTTTATTCACTCTTTATTCACTCTTTATTCACACGCCCGCGCTCATGGCTACAGTACATTCACTGGAGACAAGAGTGTTTCCGTCTTAATTGATCTCCGTTATTTGGATTAAAAACAAACATGGAACCGAGTAAATATTTATTCATGAACAAAGTGAAACAAACATGTTTGTGTTTAATTGTTTTTATCGTTTAAAGTGTTTATTTCCAACAAAGACAACATTTAAAAATCATTATTTATTATATTCGACAATATCTCACGAGAAGAAACAAACCTTGGTTTTCTTTAACGATTGTGTTTGTTTTTCTCTGGGCGACACAAACACACAATATCTACACTTATGTTTTTTTGGTCGTCAAATACACAACAACAACAACAACGACGACAACAGGATCCGTGGTCCGTTCGTGCCTCGACGTATTTACATGTGACGACACGTCTCATCGCGGGGTCAAAGGTCAGCTGTTGTACTGGCAGGCGTTGAGTCCGGAGCCGGGACTCTGGAGGCCACTGTAGCTGAAGGTCGGGTGAGGTTTGGACTTGAGTCTGAGCGAGGCCAGGCTGGAGTTGCAGGTGTCGCGGTACACGCTGTAGGGCGAGCCCGGGGGTCCGTAGGGGCACGCCGGGCTCGCCATGGCCGAGTTGATGCCGGAGGCGCCGATGCCGTTCAGGTTGCCGATGTTGTTCAGGCCCGGCGCCGACATGCCCGGCACCGCCGAGTGGCCCATGCCGGACGCCATGGTCATGGAGGAGATGGAGCTGGGCGCCGAGAACATGGACTGGGAGGTCAAGGGGCTCATGGAGTTGAAGAAGGTGAAGTTCTTGGTGGAGAGCGGCGCCGGCGCCAGAGCCTTGTTGGTCCAGTTGTTGTAGGTGTAGGTCGGGTACATGTCGTCGTACGGCTGCATCAGGCCCGAGAACTGAGGCAGGTACGAGTTCTTGCACAGGTCCATCTGCTGGTTCCGCTCGCGCTTCCTCCACTTGGCGCGTCGGTTCTTGAACCACACCTGCAGACACACACCTGGTCAACACTCAGGAACCTCTCTTCATCTACACAACCTTCTTCATCTACACAACCTTCTTCATCTACACAATCATCATCATCTACACAACCTTCTTCATCTACACAACCTTCTTCATCTACACAACCTTCTTCATCTACACAACCTTCTTCATCTACACAACCTTCTTCATCTACACAACCTTCTTCATCTACACAATCATCTTCATCTACACAACCTTCTTCATCTACACAATCATCTTCATCTACACAACCTTCTTCATCTACACAACCTTCTTCATCTACACAACCTTCTTCATCTACACAACCTTCTTCATCTACACAATCATCATCTACACAATCATCATCATATACACAACCTTCTTCATCTACACAATCATCATCATCTACACAACCTTCTTCATCTACACAACCTTCTTCATCTACACAACCTTCATCTACACAACCTTCTTCATCTACACAACCTTCTTCATCTACACAACCTTCTTCATCTACACAATCATCTTCATCTACACAACCTTCTTCATCTACACAATCATCTTCATCTACACAACCTTCTTCATCTACACAACCTTCTTCATCTACACAACCTTCTTCATCTACACAACCTTCTTCATCTACACAACCTTCTTCATCTACACAACCTTCTTCATCTACACAATCATCATCATCTACACAACCTTCTTCATCTACACAACCTTCTTCATCTACACAACCTTCTTCATCTACACAACCTTCTTCATCTACACAATCATCTTCATCTACACAACCTTCTTCATCTAACAATCATCATCATCTACACAATCATCATCATCTACACAACCTTCATCATCTACACAATCATCATCATCTACACAATCATCTTCATCTACACAATCATCTTCATCTACACAACCTTATTCATCTACACAACCTTCTTCATCTACACAATCATCATCATCTACACAACCTTCTTCATCTAACAATCATCATCATCTACACAATCATCATCATCTACACAACCTTCATCATCTACACAATCATCATCATCTACACAATCATCTTCATCTACACAATCATCATCATCTACACAACCTTCTTCATCTACACAACCTTCTTCATCTACACAACCTTCTTCATCTACACAACCTTCTTCATCTACACAATCATCTTCATCTACACAACCTTCTTCATCTACAAAACCTTCTTCATCTACACAACCTTCTTCATCTACACAACCTTCTTCATCTACACAATCATCTTCATCTACACAACCTTCTTCATCTACACAATCATCTTCATCTACACAACCTTCTTCATCTACACAACCTTCTTCATGTACACAACCTTCTTCATCTACACAACCTTCTTCATCTACACAACCTTCTTCATCTACACAACCTTCTTCATCTACACAATCATCATCATCTACACAATCATCTTCATCTACACAATCATCTTCATCTACACAATCATCTTCATCTACACAACCTTCTTCATCTACACAACCTTCTTCATCTACACAACCTTCTTCATCTACACAACCTTCTTCATCTACACAACCTTCTTCATCTACACAATCATCTTCATCTACACAATCATCATCATCAACACAACCTTCTTCATCTACACAATCATCTTCATCTACACAATCATCATCATCTACACAATCATCATCATCTACACAATCATCTTCATCTACACAATCATCTTCATCTACACAATCATCTTCATCTACACAACCTTCCTCATCTACACAATCATCATCATCTACACAATCATCTTCATCTACACAATCATCTTCATCATCTACACAATCATCTTCATCTACACAACCTTCTTCATCTACACAATCATCTTCATCTACACAACCTTCTTCATCTACACAATCATCTTCATCTACACAACCTTCTTCATCTACACAATCATCATCATCTACACAATCATCTTCATCTACACAATCATCTTCATCTACACAACCTTCTTCATCTACACAATCATCTTCATCTACACAATCATCTTCATCTACACAATCATCATCATCTACACAACCTTCATCATCTACACAATCATCTTCATCTACACAATCATCTTCATCTACACAATCATCATCATCTACACAATCATCATCATCTACACAATCATCTTCATCTACACAATCATCTTCATCTACACAACCTTCTTCATCTACACAATCATCTTCATCTACACAATCATCTTCATCTACACAATCATCATCATCTACACAATCATCTTCATCTACACAATCATCTTCATCTACACAATCATCTGCATCTACACAACCTTCTTCATCTACACAATCATCTTTATCTACACAATCATCATCATCTACACAATCATCTTCATCTACACAATCATCTTCATCTACACAATCATTATCATCTACACAATCATCTTCATCTACACAACCTTCATCATCTACACAATCATCTTCATCTACACAATCATCTTCATCTACACAAACTTCATCATCTACACAACCTTCATCATCTACACAATCATCATCATCTACACAATCATCTTCATCTACACAATCATCTTCATCTACACAATCATCTTCATCTTCATCTACACAACCTTCATCATCTACACAATCATCATCATCTACACAATCATCTTCATCTACACAACCTTCATCATCTACACAATCATCTTCATCATCTACACAACCTTCATCATCTACACAATCATCTTCATCTACACAATCATCTTCATCTACACAACCTTCATCATCTACACAACCTTCATCATCTACACAATCATCTTCATCTACACAATCATCTTCATCTACACAACCTTCATCATCTACACAATCATCTTCATCTACACAAACATCTTCATCTACACAACCTTCATAATCTACACAACCTTCATCATCTACACAATCATCTACATCACTTGTTCACAACACAACGACTCACACACACCAACATTATTATTTACTGGATGAACGTCTGCCTTCATTAATACTTCAACATACTCAGTACTTCAACATACTCAGTACTTCAACATACTTAATACTTCATACTTCAACATACTTAATACTTCAACATACTCAGTACTTCAACATACTTAATACTTCAACATACTCAGTACTTCAACATACTCAGTTCTTTTACATACTCAGTACTTCAACATACTTAATACTTCATGCTTCAACATACTTAATACTTCAACATACTCAGTACTTCAACATACTCAGTTCTTTAACATACTCAGTACTTCAACATACTCAGTTCTTCAACATACTCAGAACTTCAACATACTCAGTACTTCAACATACTTAATACTTCAACATACTTAATACTTCAACATACTCAGAACTTCAACATACTTAATACTTCAACATACTTAATACTTCATCATACTCAGTACTTCAACATACTTAATACTTCAACATACTTAATACTTCAACATACTTAATACTTCATCATACTCAGTACTTCAACATACTTAATACTTCAACATACTTAATACTTCAACATACTCAGTACTTCAACATACTTATTACTTCAACATACTTAATACTTCAACATGCTCAGTACTTCAACATACTTAATACTTCAACATACGTAATACTTCAACATACTTAATACTTCAACATGCTCAGTACTTCAACATACTTAATACTTCAACATACTTAATACTTCAACATACTCAGTACTTCAACATACTTATTACTTCAACATACTTAATACTTCAACATGCTCAGTACTTCAACATAATTAATACTTCAACATACGTAATACTTCAACATACTTAATACTTCAACATGCTCAGTACTTCAACATACTTAATACTTCAACATACATAATACTTCAACATACTCAGTACTTCAACATACTCAGTACTTCAACATAATTAATACTTCAACATACTTAATACTTCAACATACGTAATACTTCAACATACTCAGTACTTCAACATACTCAGTACTTCAACATACTTAATACTTCAACATGCTCAGTACATCAACGTACTTAATACTTCAACATACTCGGTACTTCAACATACTCAGTACTTCAACATACTTAGTACTTCTACATACTTAATACTTCAACATACTCAGTACTTCAACATACTCAGTACTTCAACATACTCAGTACTTCAACATATTTAATACGTCAACATACTCAGTACTTCAACATACTTAATACTTCAACATACTTAATACTTCAACATACTCAGTTCTTCAACATACTTAATACTTCAACATACGTAATACTTCAACGTACTCGGTACTTCAACATACTCAGTACTTCAACATACTTAGTACTTCAACATACTTAATACTTCCACATACGTAATACTTCAACATACTCAGTACTTCAACATATTTAATACTTCAACATACTCAGAACTTCAACATACTCAGTATTTCAACATACTCAGTACTTCAACATATTTAATACTTCAACATACTCAGTACTTCAACATACTCAGTACTTAAACCTACTCAGTACTTCAACATACTCAGTACTTCAACATACTCAGTACTTCAACATGCTTAATACTTCAACATACTCAGTACTTCAACATATTTAATACTTCAACATACTCAGTACTTAAACCTACTCAGTACTTCAACATACTCAGTACTTCAACATGCTTAATACTTCAACACACTCAGTACTTCAACATACTTTCTTACATACATAACCTTCTTCATCTACACAATCATCTTCATCTACACAATCATCATCATCTACACAATCATCTTCATCTACACAATCATCATCATCTACACAATCATCTTCATCTACACAATCATCTTCATCTACACAATCATCTTCATCTACACAATCATCTTCATCTACACAACCTTCATCATCTACACAATCATCATCATCTACACAATCATCTTCATCTACACAACCTTCATCATCTACACAATCATCTTCATCATCTACACAACCTTCATCATCTACACAATCATCTTCATCTACACAATCATCTTCATCTACACAACCTTCATCATCTACACAATCATCTTCATCTACACAATCATCTTCATCTACACAATCATCTTCATCTACACAACCTTCATCATCTACACAACCTTCATCATCTACACAATCATCATCATCTACACAATCATCTTCATCTACACAATCATCTTCATCTACACAATCATCTTCATCTACACAACCTTCATCATCTACACAACCTTCATCATCTACACAATCATCTTCATCTACACAATCATCTTCATCTACACAACCTTCATCATCTACACAATCATCTTCATCTACACAATCATCTTCATCTACACAACCTTCATCATCTACACAACCTTCATCATCTACACAATCATCTTCATCACTTGTTCACAACACAACGACTCACACACACCAACATTATTATTTACTGGATGAACGTCTGCCTTCATTAATACTTCAACATACTCAGTACTTCAACATACTCAGTACTTCAACATACTTAATACTTCAACATACTCAGTACTTCAACATACTCAGTTCTTTAACATACTCAGTACTTCAACATACTTAATCTTTCATACTTCAACATACTTAATACTTCAACATACTCAGTACTTCAACATACTTAATACTTCATACTTCAACATACTTAATACTTCAACATACTCAGTACTTCAACATACTTAATACTTCAACATACTCAGTACTTCAACATACTCAGTTCTTTAACATACTCAGTACTTCAACATACTCAGTTCTTCAACATACTCAGAACTTCAACATACTCAGTACTTCAACATACTTAATACTTCAACATACTTAATACTTCAACATACTCAGAACTTCAACATACTTAATACTTCAACATACTTAATACTTCATCATACTCAGTACGTCAACATACTTAATACTTTAACATACTTAATACTTCAACATACTTAATACTTCATCATACTCAGTACTTCAACATACTTAATACTTCAACATACTTAATACTTCAACATACTCAGTACTTCAACATACTTAGTACTTCAACATACTTAATACTTCAACATGCTCAGTACTTCAACATACTTAATACTTCAACATACGTAATACTTCAACATACTCAGTACTTCAACATACTCAGTACTTCAACATACTTAATACTTCAACATGCTCAGTACATCAACATACTTAATACTTCAACATACTCGGTACTTCAACATACTCAGTACTTCAACATACTTAATACTTCAACATACTCAGTACTTCAACATACTCAGTACTTCAACATACTCAGTACTTCAATATATTTAATACTTCAACATACTCAGTACTTCAACATACTTAATACTTCAACATACTTAATACTTCAACATACTCAGTTCTTCAACATACTTAGTACTTCAACATACTTAATACTTCAACATACGTAATACTTCAACATACTCGGTACTTAAACATACTCAGTACTTCAACATACTTAGTACTTCAACATACTTAATACTTCAACATACGTAATACTTCAACATACTCAGTACTTCAACATACTCAGTACTTCAACATATTTAATACTTCAACATACTCAGAACTTCAACATACTCAGTATTTCAACATACTCAGTACTTCAACATATTTAATACTTCAACATACTCAGTACTTAAACCTACTCAGTACTTCAACATACTCAGTACTTCAACATACTCATTTCTTCAACATGCTTAATACTTCAACACACTCAGTACTTAAACATACTCAGTACTTCAACAAACTCACTACTTCAACATATTTAATACTTCAACATACTCAGAACTTCAACATACTCAGTACTTCAACATACTCAGTACTGTAACATATTTAATACTTCAACATACTCAGTACTTCAACATACTAAGTACTTAAACCTACTCAGTACTTCAACATACTCAGTACTTCAACATACTCAGTACTTCAACATGCTTAATACTTCAACACACTCAGTACTTCAACATACTCAGTACTTCAACATATTTAATACTTCAACATACTCAGTACTTCAACATACTCAGTACTTCAACATGCTTTATACTTCAACACACTCAGTACTTCAACATACTCAGTACTTCAACAAACTCACTACTTCAACATATTTAATACTTCAACATACTCAGTACTTCAACATGCTTTATACTTCAACACACTCAGTACTTGGACATACTCAGTACTTCAACATATTTAATACTTCAACACACTCAGTACTTCAACATACTCAGTACTTCAACTCCAGCCAGTACTTTCTTTTAAACACATGTTTACGTTAATTCACCGAAACTCTTGTTTTATTGATTTGTGTTTTTTTCCTTGAACTTTGTTTCACTCTTTGATGAATCTTCATAAACACAAGTCATTATAACTATTATAACTAGTACTCTGTGTACTACCAATACTACTACTAGACTTTTACAAATACTGTTCATCTCCTCAGTACTACACCTTCACTAATATTGTTCTACTAAAACACCTTTAACTCAATACTACAATAAATACTACAGTATCTGAGAAGTAATATCTGCGACGACGAGTACAAGTATCTGCTGACTATACTTCTGTTACTGACATACTATGAAATAACTACATACTAATACCAAGATACTACCTCAAGTATTATTACCATTTCTCTTGTTTTACAGACATATTACTTTTAAATAAATGTATGTATTACATTGAATAATGAAGTAATACTTTTTGAATTAAAATAAAACATCAATACAAGAATATACTCTGAATAATGAAGTAATACTTGTTGAATTTAAATACAAGAACATACTTTGAATTATGAAGTAATACTTGTTGAATCAAAATAGAAGAATATACTTTGAATTATGAAGTAATACTTGTTGAATTTAAATACAAGAATGTACTTTAAATAATGAAGTAATACTTGTTGAATTAAAATAAAACATCAATACAAGAATATACTTTGAATAATGAAATAAAACTTGTTGAATTTAAATACAAGAAAATACTTTGAATAATGAAGTTATACTTGTTGAATTTAAATACAAGCATATACTTTGAATAATGAAGTAATACTTGTTGAATTTAAATAAAACATCAATATAATAATATCCTTTGAATTATGAAGTTATACTTGTTGATTTTAAATACAAGAATATACTTTGAATAATGAAGTAATACTTGTTGATTTTAAATACAAGAATATACTTTGAATAATGAAATAAAACTTGTTGAATTTAAATACAAGAAAATACTTTGAATAATGAAGTAATACTTGTTGAATTTAAATACAAGCATATACTTTGAATAATGAAGTAATACTTGTTGATTTTAAATACAAGAATATACTTTGAATAATGAAATAAAACTTGTTGATTTTAAATACAAGAATATACTTTCAATAATGAAGTAATACTTGTTGATTTTAAATACAAGAATATACTTTGAATAATGAAGTAATACTTGTTGAATTTAAATACAAGAAAATACTTTGAATAATGAAGTAATACTTTAAATACAAGAAAATACTAATAAACATTTATACACAAACACAAATAAACATTTATAATAATATACAAGTTTTGTAAATCAATTAAAAAACTCTCAGAACATAAATATTTGATTATATGTGTACAAATACAAATACTTCAGCAGAAAAGCGACACAAATAAAAAAGAAAAGAAGGAAAGAAACTAAAGGTCGTGACGTCAGAGACACGCGCGTGTCGAAGACAAATCGATTATTTTCTGCGACGAAGAAACAAAAACTTCGTGTTTGACGTAAAAATACTTGTTTGTAAGAAAAACGTTTAAAAAACACATTAAAGGAGAAGATTTATAATTAAAAAAATACTATAATTAATCATCTCGTGTTTTCTTCCACATGAACACTGTTTGTCCGGCGGACCCTGAAGGCATCACCTCGGTGGTAAAAGACGCGCACATAAATATTTGTCTGCTGCGCTATTTCTAACGTAAACACGGTAAATCTTCAAACGCTGCTGATGGACGCGCGAGTCATTTGTGTTTAATTTACAACCGAAGATAAAGATTTAATGAAACATTAATTTATAACCGAAGATAAAGATTTAATGAAACATTAATTTATAACCGAAGATAAAGATTTAATGAAACATTTTCACTTTTCTCCCGCCAACACGCGCGAGACGAAATATTTAAATGAGGCTAAGATTTTACGTTTAAACAATTAACTTTAATCTTTATTTAAGAGTCAAGTTTAAGACTAAATAATATTAAATCATTCGTTAGTTAGTGATAGTTATTATTAAATCATTCGTTAGTAAGTGATAGTTATATTTAAATCATTCGTTAGTTAGTGATAGTTATTATTAAATAATTCGTTAGTAAGTGATAGTTATATTTAAATCATTCGTTAGTTAGTGATAGTTATTATTAAATCATTCGTTAGTTAGTGATAGTTATTATTAAATCATTCGTTAGTTAGTGATAGTTATTATTAAATCATTCGTTAGTTAGTGATAGTTATTATTAAATCATTCGTTAGTTAGTGATAGTTATTATTAAATCATTCGTTAGTTAGTGATAGTTATTATTAAATCATTCGTTAGCTAGTGATAGTTATTATTAAATCATTCGTTAGTTAGTGATAGTTATTATTAAATCATTCGTTAGTTAGTGATAGTTATTATTAAATCATTCGTTAGTTAGTGATAGTTATTATTAAATCATTCGTTAGTTAGTGATAGTTATGAGCGATGTTTCCAGACCAGTTAAAATAAATACTTAAAGTTAAAGTCACACATAAGACAAAATGATTATAATTATTATTAACACATAGTTAAATAATTTACTATAAAGACAGAAAACTCGACGTTGATTCTAAAAACAAATAAAGAAACAAAAATAAAACACGTTTCTTTCTCAATTTTCCCGGGAAAATGCGACTCAATCTGACGCGCAAATAAATTCGTCAAATAACGTTTAAATAAATAAATGAATAGATTTTAAAAATAGTTCTTAAACCTGACAGAACATTTACACGTGAATGAATAAACATGTTTTAATCACGCGGTCAGTCATCGATTAACGATCAGTTTATCTTTAACTCGCAGTAAAAACTCTTATCTCGACTTAAATCAACTGATCTTCACCCGCGCGTGCGTTTAACTCGTTATTATTTGACATTTATTTAAACTGTTTGAAGATAAACTTTTATTTTATTTTACATTCTGTCAGAGATGATCGTAAAAGTAAAATAAAGTTATTTATATTTATAGACCAGGATCTCAAAGAAGTTAAACAATCAAAACAATATTCAATAAAATAAATACGTTAAAAATCAAGATAAAACTGAGACAAAATAAAATATAAATTATATAATATTATTAAACGTGAACATTTAAATTAAAACTGGATTTAAATATATTCGTAAATAACGCGCGAAGGTTTATTTCGTCAAAGTTCGATTTTAAAACATTTAAGAATCAATTTAACGAAATAATTGATGTTTTTAAATAAATGTTTTTTTCAGTGACGCTGGTTTTTTAACGTTTTTAAGTTTAATTTAATGACGCGTGAAGCTCGTGATGTTTGTGAGATAAGACTGTGATGAAGAAGAAGATAAAGATAAAGAAGAATAAGTCAGTAAGTAATTTATATTTATATAGAACTTTTCCAGACCAGAGAGACAAAGAACTTAAACAATCAAAACAATATTCAATAAAGTATATATTTTAAAGATCAAGATAAGAAGATAAAGAAGAAGAGGATGAAGATAAAGATAAAGAAGATAAAGAAGATAAAGAATACTAATAATAACTCGAGCTTCTCACCCGGACTCTGGCCTCCGTCAGGTTGGTCCAGACCGCGATCTCCTCCCTGGTGCTCATGTCCGGGTATCTGTTCCTCTGGAAAGTGGCCTCGAGCTCCTGCAGCTGTTGACTCGTGAAGTGAGTTCTCTGCCGGCGCTGCTTCTTCTTCTTCGGGTCTTCAGTCAGACCGTCGTCGCTGCGCAGCTCCGCGCCGCCGCGGTCCTTGTCTGCGCACAGTGATCAGGTTATTGATCATCAGGTTAGTGATCAACAGGTTAGTGATCATCAGGTTAGTGATCATCAGGTTAGTGATCATCAGGTTATATAGTTATTATAGTTATATAGTTACATATTTAAGTTATTGATCATCAATACATCGATCATCAAGTTATTTACTGACGTCATCGATCATCACGTTATTGATCATCAATATATTTATTGAAGTTAACGATAATATATTTATTTGAGTTATTGATAATAAATTCACTGAAGTTATTGATAATATATTTATTGAAGTTATTGATAATAAATTAATTTAAGTTAACAATAATATATTTATTTAAGTTTACGATAATATATTTATTTAAGTTAACGATAATATATTTATTTAAGTTAATAATAATATATTTATTTAAGTTAACAATAATATATTTATTTAAGTTAACAATAATATATTTATTTAAGTTTACGATAATATATTTATTTAAGTTAACAATAATATATTTATTTAAGTTAACAATAATATATTTATTTAAGTTTACGATAATATATTTATTTAAGTTTACGATAATATATTTATTTAAATTAACGATAATATATTTCTTTAAGTTATAATAATACATTTATTGAAGTTAACAATAATATATTTATTTAAGTTTACGATAATATATTTATTTAAGTTTACGATAATATATTTATTTAAGTTTAAGATAATATATTTATTTAAGTTTACGATAATATATTTATTTAAGTTATAATAATACATTTATTGAAGTTAACAATAATATATTTATTTAAGTTTACGATAATATATTTATTTAAGTTTAAGATAATATATTTATTTAAGTTAACGATAATATATTTATTTAAGTTTACGATAATATATTTATTCAAGTTTACGATAATATATTTATTTAAGTTTAAGATAATATATTTATTTAAGTTAACGATAATATATTTATTTAAGTTTACGATAATATATTTATTGAAGTAAATGATAATAATTATATTTATTGAAGTTAATAATAATAAATATATTTATTATCGTTAACTTCAATAATTATATTTATTATCGTTAACTTCAATAAATATATTTATTGAAGTCAACGATAATAAATATATTTATTGATAATAAATATATTTATTGAGGTTAATGATAATAAATATCCGCTCCTTGTCTGAACACACGTGTAGAGAATCTCCTCAGTTAATAAGTTAGTTAGTTAGTAAGTTAGTTAGTGTTTTATATTTATTTAGATTCATGTTTGTGTCGCACGCGCGGGATTATTGTCTCGAGATCATGGTTTAAAAAAATAACTTCAAACTCCAACAAAGAATTTTCTCGTTTTTTTCTCAGTAAAATAATATAATTTAAATGTTTTTAATGTTTTTTATTTACCTGTGAAGTACAAACTAAACGCACGCGCGGATAAAACACGTTTAGTTCTCAATTTTCCCGGGAAAATGCGACTGAATCTGACGCGCAAATATATTCTTCAAATAACCTTTAATCGTTAAATAAATGAATAGATTTTAAAAATAGTTTTTAAACCTGACAGAACATTTACACGTGTATTAATAAACATGTTTAATAACGTGGTTATAAAACACATTTTCACGACTTGAACCTTCAAAACGTCAACGTTTCTTAAAAAAAAGGTTTCTTTCAAACACAAACGTTTCTTTTAAACACAAACGTTTCTTTCAAACATAAATGTTTCTTTCAAACACAAACGTTTCTTTTAAACACAAACGTTTCTTTTAAACACAAACGTTTCTTTCAAACACAAACGTTTCTTTTAAACACAAACGTTTCTTTCAAACACAAACGTTTCTTTTAAACACAAACGTTTCTTTTAAACACAAACGTTTCTTTTAAACACAAACGTTTCTTTTAAACACAAATGTTTCTTTCAAACACAAACCAGAGAAGTTTTCATTGAGATGCAAATGTTTCAAACTGTTCACTAACAGTCCTCGTGCACGCGCTTGAATGTAATAAATAACAAGTCAAACTACTGATAATAATTCATTATATTATGTATAAAATAATAATTCAAGTCCATTTCAACGACACTAAA